>NW_022437143.1:746009-856926 GCF_009761245.1 Sapajus apella | reverse complement strand
GTTAAAAACAAACAAAAAAACGAAAGCCTCAGGGAATGTTTTCCCTATGAGTTCTTACTGAGAATTTCCCTAAAGAATAAGCTTCAGACAAAATTAGTAACCCGATATGGACTTAAGGATTGGTGGCTAAATTTAAATATTTCTTCGTCTCTTAAAGACTTCTAAGTCACAGGCACTTCATTGGCTCAAATTATTTTAAATGTTATGCTGTAAATGTTTATAATTTGGTGATATTCATTAATATAACAACCTTAGAAAGGAAGAGTAATAGGCCTCTGCATTTAAAGTGCTTTCCATATAACCATGACTCCTTTTGGGAATGGATACACTGCTTTGTTATATAGAGCAGGGTTTCATAATCCCAGCACTATTTACATTTTGAGCTGGAAAATTCTTAGTTGTGAGAGCTGTCCTGTGCATTGTATGATGTGTAGCAGTATTCCTGGCCTCTGTCTACTACATGCAGTATGTTTCATCTCTGTTGTGACAAACAAAAATGTCTCTTCATTGCCAAGTGTACCCTAGAGGGCAAAATCAGTCCTAAAGAACCACTGCTTTAGAGAAGTGTTAAATATTGCTGCAGAGAGCCCGTTCTGTTGCATTTGATCAACCATGAAGACCCATCTTCAAATTGTAAGAGAATGAAAACCCGGTAAAAGAAATCAATCAGCCAGATAAGGCCATTACAGATTGGATTATACATTTCATTAAAAAATATGTACACATATATATATACCTATGTATACATACATATCATCTGTGATTAATTAAACACTCACTGGATCAGTCCTGGAGTTAGACACAGTATGCTAATTTCAAAGTATCAGTATACCATATAATAAAAATTTTATTAAGATAATTTTAATATGAAATATATTTTGTTCCATATTTTTATATTTAGTCCTTAGTCTTACATTTCCCAAATTATTTTCAGTTTTTTCATGTTAACCTTCTGTACATTTTTATCATACTGAAACCCTTTTTAAAAGAAATATCTTCTTGATTGTAACTTGTACTACCATTTTTTTTTTGAAATGGAGTATCACTCCCTGTGTCTTCCGGGCTGTAGTGCCCTGGCATGATCTCAGCTCACTGCAACCTCCACCTCCTGGGCTCAAGCGATTCTCATGCCTCAGCCTCTGAGTAGCTGGGATTACAGGTGTATACTACCATGCCCAGCTAATTTTTGTATTTTTCATAGAAACTGGGTTTCACCATGTTGGCCAGGCTGGTCTTGAGCTCTTGGCCTCAGTTGATCCATCCGCCTTGGCCTCCCAAATTACTGGGACTACAGGCATGAGGCTCTTATACTACTTCTGTAGAGAGACTTAGTTGTTGATATATAGGAAAGGCACCTTACCAGTGCTTGTGGTGTATAAGAATATAAGAAAATACTTACAAGTTTGTAGGAAAGGCACATCAAATTTTATCAGTTGAGTACTCAGTACTTGCTTAGTGTAACTAAGCCCTTAAAGTATAACATGTTGATTACGCTTTGGAATAAAGGTCAGATTATCAATGGTCATTACTTGCTAGGCTTCCAGTAAGTATCAAGTCTTACGAGAGTAATGGATGTATTTTCACCCGAGATAAAGAACCTCCACTTTATCTGTTATGATTTTTCTTGGAAGTACTTTACTTGGATTGGTTTGAGGACTTCACAGTAACCCTGCTTTTCAGGCTTTTAAAAATGGAGGTGTTTTTGCTGATTGAATTTCCCTAACTGCCTGTAAGATGTAAGGTTTGTGGGTGGGAGTTTCAGGAAGGATTTGTGAATCTGACAAAAGCTACTTATTGTATCCTGTAGATTCATAATGCACATTAACATACTTAAGGATTCTTAGCCAAAGGAACCTGTTTAAATCCGTATTTCTCAGAGTTAATTGATATGGAATCCGTTTATGGTGGAGTATCTATTAACGTTTTGAAGAACAAATATTTTATGGGCCAGTTGTGCCAGAACAATTCTGGTACAAGATAAAACTTGCTGTTTCCTCAGTAACTGTTAAATGACCAGTAAAGGGGAGGTATAAAAATTATTAATATAAAAGTTGTAGAGAATTAAGGGAAAAATTTGAGGATGAAGGAGGGACACTAGTATTTTTTTTTTTAATGAGAGAGTAGATTTAAAAAGATGACTTGTGAGAAGGGCTAGAAATTGAAATTGTGGAGTTAGATTTGGCATATGCTACAAAATTTTATAAAAATAGAATATTCACTAGCAAATGTACTCTAGAAACAAAGTAGAAAACACAAATGTACAACATTAGGTATCAAAAGAATACATAGCCATAAATTTGGAGGAGATTAAAAAAATGAGAAACCTGTGAAATCAAACTAATACTAATAAGTTTAAACATCTGAATCAAAAGTTACCTTTTTTTTTTTTTTTTTTTTGAGGCAGCGTCTTGCTCTGTTGTCCAGGCTGTGGCATGATCTCGGCTCACTGCAACCTCCCCCTCCCGGGGTTGAAGCAATTCTCCTGTCTCAGCCTCCTGAGTAGCTGGAACTATAGGTGCTTGCCACCACCCCTGGCTAATTTGTTTTGTATTTTAGTGGAGACAGGTTTCGCCATATTGATCAGGCTGGTTTCAAACTCCTGACCTCAGCTGATGCACCCACCTCGGCCCCCTAAAGTGTTGGGATTACAGGCATGAGCCACCTTGCCCAGCCCAAAATTTACTATTTTTAATGGGAACATTTAACGTGTTGAGAAAATAGCTGACAGTTTATTAGGGGTTAAATCACTTGCTTGATGTCATATATACTAACCAGTGGCAGAACTAGAACTTGAACTAAAGTCCTTTTTGTCAACAATGTCTGTAGAGTCACCTGTTGGGCTCTATTGTTTCATAATGAAGAGAAAGTAAACCGTGGAAAACAAAACTTAAGAAGTGAAAAATGGGCTGGGTGCGGTGGCTGACGCCTGTAATCTCAGCACTTTCGGAGGCTGAGGTGGGTGGATCACTTGAGCAGTTCGAGACCAGCCTGGGCAATGTGGAAAAGCCCCATCTCTACTAAAAATAAAAATAAAAATTAGCTGGGCATGGTGACACGCACCTGTAATCCAGACTACTAAGTGAGGCTGAGGCACGAGAATTGCTTGAACCTGCGAGGCAGAGGTTGCAGTGAGCCGAGATCATGCCACTTTACTCTAGCCTCGATGACAGAGCTAGACTCTGGCTCCAAAAAACAAAAAAAAAAGAAAAAGAAAAATGATTCTTATGATGGAAAAAAAAATCCAAAGCTTAGAAAAGGATTGAAAGCAGTCTGATTAATTTTGTAATAAAATCTGACCAAGATTATGTCAAGATTTAAATCTAGACCAGCCTTAATTATAACCATCAATAACTAAATATAAAATTAGCTAATTCAGTAGCACTACAATGAAGAATATATTATAACACGTAGAGGGCTATGTTAGATTCATTGAAAATCAGGTGTGAAAAAATTTATGGTCATCTCAGTAAATGAGGAAAATAAATTGATAGAATATTTAATCAGAAAACAAACATGCTCAATGGAGAAATGTTAGAGCAGTGGTCCCCAACCTTTTTGGCACCAGGGACCAGTTTTGTGGAAGACTGTTTTTCCACAGGCTGTGGTAGGGGGATGGTTTCAGGATGATTTAAGCTTATTATATTTATCATTAGATTCTCATAAGGAGCGTGCAACCTAAATCTCTCGTATGCACAGTTCACTGTAGTGTTCACACACCTATGAGAATATAATGCCGCTGCTGACCTGATGTGGGGTGGAGCACAGTTTCGCTTGCTTGCCACTCACCTCCTCCCAACAGGCCAGTACCAGTCTTTGGCCTGAGGGCTGAGGACCCCTGTGTTAGAGTCCTTCCCAGTGCGGTTGGAAAGATTATATGAAATTCTGCATTACCTTTTTAAAATAACATTGCTTTGGAAGGTCCAGGCAGTGCATAAAGGAAAAAAGTATAAATGTTGGAAAGGTTCTGTGGCTTGATTTGTCTCCACCAAAACTTGTAAGTTTGATCTCCAGTGGGGCAGTGTTGGGAGCTGGGGTTTAGTGAGAAGCATTTGGGTCATGGAGGGTGATTAATAGACTAAGACCTTCCCTTGGGCATTGAGTGAGTTCTGCTCTGGGAATGGATTAGTTCCCAGGAAAGTGGGTTGTTACAAAGTCAGGACACCCCTCTGATTTTGCCTCTTCACAGTCTGCTTCTCCCTTTTGACCTTTCACCATGTTTTGACCTAGCGAAAAATCCCTCACCAGAAGCTCAACAGATGCTGGTGTCATGCCCCATGAAATTCCCATCCTACAGAACCACTGGCTAAATAAACTTATTTTCATTATAAATTACCCAACCTTAGGTGTTCTGCTATAGTAATGCTAAGCCAAGACAAAAGAAGAGAACGTTATCACTACTTTAAGGTTAAATAGGAAAGCAAGGAAACAATGGGAAACTATTGGACCTAATGAGAGACTTCTATAAAGTGATCAGAATCCAAAAAGATAAATATGTAAAAATTTTATTTAATTTTGTTTAGAGTTTGGGTCTCACTCTGTTGCCCAGGTTGGAGTTTAGTGACAAGATCATAGCTTACTGCAGCCTCAAATTACTGAGTTCAAGCAGTCCTCCTACCTCAGCCTCCTGAGTAGCTGAGACTACAGGCGTGTGCTGCCACACCTGGCTAATTTATTTTATTTTATTTTATTTTATTTTATTTTATTTTATGAGTTGCGGGTCTTGATGTGTGGCCCAGGCTGATCTCGAACACCTGGCCTCAAGTGATCCTCCTGCCTCAGCCTCCTGAGTCACTAGAATTAAACTGAAGTCACAGTATCCAGCCAAATAGGCAAAACTTAGTATCTGCTATTTAAAAATATGATACCAGCAATTCCAATTAATATTAATAGAAAAAAGATCCAACTTAATGTATAAGAATAAACACAGGCTGGGCACGGTGGCTCACGCCTGTAATCCCAGCACTTTGGGAGGCCAAGGCAGGTGGATCACGAGGTCAAGAGATCGAGACCATCCTGGTCAACATGGTGAAACCCCGTCTCTACTAAAAATACAAAAAATTAGCTGGGCATGGTGGCGCGTGCCTGTAATCCCAGCTACTCAGGAGGCTGAGGCAGGAGAATTGCCTGAACCCAGGAGGCGGAGGTTGCGGTGAGCCGAGATCGCGCCATTGCACTCCAGCCTGGGTAACAAGAGCAAGACTCCGTCTCAAAAAAAAAAAAAAAGAATAAACACAGTGGAAAAAACATGTAAGACCTATATGAGAAAAATGAGGCTGGGTGCAGTGGCTCATGCCTATACTCCCAGCAATTTGGGAAGCCGAGGTGGGCATATCACCTGAGGTCAGGAGTTCAAGACCAGCCTGGCCAACACGGTGAAACCCCATCTCTACTAAAAATACAATAGTTAGCCAGTTGTGGTGGCAGGTGCCTGTAATCCCAGCTACTTGGGGGGTCTCAGGCAGGAGAATTGCTTGAACCAGGAAGGCAGAGGTTGCAGTGAGCTGAGATTGCGCCACTGCACTCCAGCCTGGGTGACAGAGCAAGACTGTCTCAAAAAAAAAGAAAAACTTAAATGAAACTATGGAAGAACATAAGCTATGCCCGCATAAATGAAATGTGTCTTATTCCTGATTGGGATAGCTTAATATTTTACATGATGACTATTTTCCTTATATTGACTGAAAAGTTTTAGGTAATTTCAACTGAAATTTCTTAGCACTTCTACTTGGGTTACTTCGCTGTTTTCTAGTAGTTAGAAGAGACCCTTCTACATGGTTGGCACTAAGTTGTTTTTTAAATTAACGAATGCAAATTTACTCCAGAGAAACGGCAGGGAAAATGTGCAGAGGTATGTACATAGACATTTATAATAGTTTGGTTTGTGTTAGCAGAAAAACTAGAAGCAGTCTAAAATGTTCATTAAAAGATGACTTAGAATGCTGTGCTGCTACTACGAAAAGGCAGTATGAGCTATAAATACGACACGGTATATAACATGCATGTTAACATGTGAAATGGATATGCATGTGTGTGTAGGCATGGGTATTGAGTATCACTGAGGAAGGTGTAGAACAGTCATCCTCAAACTTTGGCTGCACATGAGAAACACAATTTAAACCAAAACAAGAAGCAATAAAAACAAACAAAAAGTGGGGCCTTAGTGTGCAGGCCCCACTCCCAGAAATTCTGATTTCATTGCTCAGAAATAAAGCCTAGTATACTGTATCACTACAATTGTCGAGTAAGAGAGCTTGGGAAGACCCAAGACCAGATCCCAACTCTGCCTCTAGTAGGTGTGTGCCTTGGTCAAATTACTAACACAGACACCAACATTGAGAGTTATTAGTTCTCAAAGAAACTTTCAGTCAAGAGACAATTGTTATCTAGTCTTTATAAGGTTTCTCATACTACAATTACCTAAGTTTATTTTTTTTGTTATTTATTTATCTTCCTTTTTTTTTTTTTCTTTTTTTTTTTAAAAGATGGGGTTTCACCAGATGGCCAGGCTGGTCTTCAACTCCTGGCCTCAGATGATCCACCCACCTCAGCCTCCCAAAGTGCTAGGATTACAGGTGTTAGCCACTGTGCCCGGCCTTCTTTTTTTTTTATTATTTTTTTTAATTTTTTTAATTTTTTTATAAAGATAGGGTTTCACCATGTTGGTCAGGCTGGTCTTGAACTCCCGACTTCAGGTGATCTGCCCGCCTTGGCCTCCAAAGTGCTTGGATTACAGGCATGAGCCACCATGCCCGGCCTCTTTATTTATTTTTTGAGTTGAAGTTTTGCTCTTGTTTTTGTTGCCCAGGCTGGAGTGTAATGTAATGACGCAATCTCGGCTCACCGCAACCTCCGCCTCCCAGGTTTAAGCCATTCTCCTGCCTCAGCCTCCCAAGTAGCTAGGATTACAGGCATGCGCCGCCATGCCCAGTTAATTTTGTATTTTTGGTACAGATGGGGTTTCTCCATGTTGGTCAGGCTGGTCTTGAACTCCCAACCTCAGGTAATCTTCTCGCCTCAGCCTCTCAAAGTGCTGGGATTACAGGCATGAGCCACAGCGCCTGGCCTACAATTACCTAAGTTTAAAAACTAAACTTTTGCAAATATTTTATTGTATTTCTTTTATTTTTTACGATGGAGGATGTCATACTTAAAATGAGAGAAAATGGCATAATCCTCCCCCAGGTACTCATGACCTAGCTTGAGTAATCTTTTTTTTTCTTTTTTCTTTTTTTTGTTCTGTTTTCTTATTTGTTTTGTTTTGTTTTGTTTTGTTTTTTGTTGAGTAATCATCAACTGTGGCCAATCTTGTTTCCCATTCAGTTGCCTCCCTACCCCAACACACACACACACACACACACACACACACACACACACACACACACACACACTTTCTCCCTGTCTTCTCTTCAACCCTTGCACTGGACTATTTAAAGAAAATTCTAGACATTGTATTGTACTTTTTGTTTTTGAGACAGGGTCTCGTCCTGTTACCCAAGCTGGAGTGCAGTGGCATGATCTCGGCTCACTGCAACCTCCACCTTGCAGGTTCAAGCAATTCTCCTGCCTCAGCCCCCCAAGTAGCTAGAGTACAGGCCATGCACCACCATACCCTGCTAATTTTTTGTATTTTCAGTAGAGGCGGGGTTTCACCATGTTGGTCAGGCTGGTTTTGAACTCCTGACCTCAAGTGATCTGCCTGCCTCAGCCAACATTGTATATTTACAAGAGAAGATTATTTTAACATAACCACTGCACTATTATCTCAATTTAAAAATAAACAGGCCGGGCATGGTGGCTCACACCTGTAATCCCAGCACTTTGGGAGGCCAAGGCTGGTGGATCACCTGAGGTCAGGAGTTTGAGACCAGCCTGGCCAACATGGTGAAACCCCGCCTCTACTAAAAATACCAACACTTAGCTGGGCGTGGTGGTGAGCGCCTGTAATCCCAGCTACTCAGGAGGCTGAGACAGGAGAATCGCTTGAACCTGGGAGACGGAGGCTGCAGTGAGCAGAGATCACGCCATTGCACTCCAGCTTGGGCAACAAGGACAAAACTTTGTCTCAAAATAAATAAACAAACAAACAAACAGTAGACTGGGTGTGGTAGCTCAAGCCTGTAATCTCAGCACTTTGGGAGGCTGAGGCAGGCGGATCACCTGAGGTCTAGAGTTTGAGACCAACCTGACCAATATGGTGAAACCCCTCTCTACTAAAAATACAAAAAATTAGCCAGGTGTGGTTGTGGGTGCCTGTAAGCCCCACTACTTGGGAGGCTGAGGCAGGGGAATCACTTGAACCTGGGAGGTGGAGGTTGCAGTGAGCCAAGATCGCGCCACTACACTCCAGCCTGGGCAACAAGGGTGAGACTCCATCTTGAAAAAATAAAAATAAATAAACAATAGTTCCTAAAAAACATTTAATAGCAAGTCAAGCATCAAATTTCCCTAGTTGCCCCCAAATGTTGATTTGAGCTACATACCCTTTTGATATGACTTTTTTTTTTTTTTTTTTGGAGACTGAGTCTCACCAGGCTGGAGTGCAGTGGCACAATCTCAACTCACTGTAACCTCCACCTCCCAGGTTCAAGTGATTCTCCTGCCTCAGCCTCCTGAGTAGCTGGGACTACAGGCATGCACCACCACGCCTGGCTAATTTTTTTGTATTTTTGTAGAGATAGGGTTTTGCCATGTTGACCAGGCTTGTCTCAAACTCCTGACCTCAGGTGATCTGCCTGCCTTGGCCTCCCGAAGTGCTGGGATTACAGGTGTGAACCACTGCGTCCAGACTATTGACATGACTCTTAAAACTTTCCTCAAAGTTTCCCTCTTTTTTTTTTTTTTTTTAATCTATTGAAAACATAAGCAACCCTTGTAAATCCTTTGTCCATGAGATAATCCATTGTGACCGTGTTGCAAATGTCAGGGTCCTTAGCTTTTCTCACCCTTTAGTAAACAGTGCTTTGGATGTTCCCTTGGTGTTAGCCAGCCTCACACCTCTGCTGAGTGATCAAGCAGGCCCCATTTCCACCTACGATAAGTGCAGCATCTGAAAACTCATTTCCTTGAGACCTTTATGATAGTAAGCAGGGAATTGAACTCCTCAAGGCTTTTTGGTCTTGTCGGTCTCAAGAAACGAGGTTTTCAAGAAACCTGTTTGATGACTCAACATGAGGCTCCAGGAGTGATGAAGACCCTGGGGTGCCTGATCCATGCAGAAGTTTTAGAAATAAAATTATTTCAGAAAATGTGGAATGGGCAAATACAGTGTGTATAAATGGAAACATTACTTTCTATGATATGTGGTTTAAAGTGTGAGTAACTAAATTAACAAATTAGGTATACATAGACATAATTATTTTTTCTTTTCTTTTTTTTTGAGACAGGGTCTCAATCTGTCTTGCAGGCCGGAGTGCAGTGGTGCAATTTCTGCTCACTGCAACGTCCGCCTCCTGAGTTCAAGTGATTCCCCTGGCTCAGCCTCCCGAGTAGCTGGAACTACAGGCATGCACCACTACGCATGGCTAAATTTTTTTGCATTTTTGTAGAGATGGTGAAATTGTGGCCTGCATCGGCCTCCCAAAGTGCTAGGATTACAGGCTGAGCCACAGTGCCTGGCCGACATAATTGTTTCTTCTACAACTCAGAAGTTTTGTATACTTGTGATGAACTAAAGTTGGAAAAACTGAGCTTTGCATAAGGAAGAGTCTTGCCTGGGGTTGCATAAGGTGCTGTTCCCATTATAGGACAGACTCATGCCCTGAGAGGGTCCCACCTCCCCTTGTCCTGCTAACATTTTGTCTTTGACTTTGTGAAGTCACTCCTCCTGCCACTGCCCTTGATCAGGTCTCTCACATGCACCACACAAAGAACTCTGTGAGGATGCCCTGGATTTGGTCCCTGGTTACTGGCCACGCCCTGGTACCACCGGCTCTACCTGCTTTTATCTGAGTCTCTATTGGCTTCTCACGGACTCACTTCCCCTCGCTGCACACACCCTTCGTGCTATGTGGGAGCAATTGCTGACATGAAAATTCAAAGAGATGAAACAAATAAAACTCCAACAACCTCAAGCTTCAAGAGTCAGAGAGTTAACTTCCTTTTCATTTCCTCTCTTAGCCAGGAGGGGTATTCCAGTGGCTTCTGCTTGGTTTTTCCTATTGCAGTAGACTTATCTTCTAAATCAGGGAGCAATTCCATGGCAGTGAGGCCATCCACTCCATCTACACATCCGAAAACTAAGGAAATGACCCTGAATGATTGCTGCTGCCCCATGGGGCTGTTGTTGACTCTAATCAGTTTCATTTACTACCTGAGACTGTGATAACCCTGACTGGTGAACCAAGCTGGTGGTCTGGGTACCAAGGATTTGGTTTTATCACAGAGCCATGAAGATTTTGGGGATTACTCTTCACTTGGCATAGTTACCTACCAAAATAATCACAGATTCCTTTGCGAAAGACTAGCAAAAAGGTGCACACTATGTACTTGTGCCATTAAAGCTTGCCAGGGGCCTCTTAAGTCTGGGAATTGAATGGGTGAGGGGCTGCAACTCTCGTGAAGCTGGGCCTCAAGTCACCAGACCTAGGTGCATTTGATTATGTGGTTCATATGCAGTTAGGTTAATGCTGTTGACCAAATATTTTCCATGCTCCACCTTTGGGGCACCTGGTTATTGTACTTCCTGGTTCTGTTGTGGTTGGTGGGACCATATGCCTAGTCCTGGCCAATCAGCTATAAGCAGATGATGTGTGTCACTTCAGGGCCAGAGCATCTAATTACCAATTTATCACCCTCTGGAGTTCTCTGTCTTTTCGTTTTGGAGTCGGGCAATGTTCAAGATGATGATTGCTCCATTAGCCTAGATCCTAGTGTAAGAAGATGGCAAATGAAGAGGCCCCAGCAACCGATAGACATCCAGAATGAATAAGAAATAAATCTTTGTTATTCTATGTCATTAAGATTTTGACATAGCCTAGTATGTCTTGATTGCTACAAAAATTGATGCCTAGAGATGAAGGGTCTTTACAAAAACCTGGTTCTTGTGGCATTGGCTTAGAAATCAAGTGATGGGGCAAGAAAACTAATTTTAGAACCTGTTTTCCTTGGTGCATTTGACAAAGCCCTCACCTACAATAACTTGAAAGGTAGATAATGAACCTTGTATGCTTGTAGCCCCAGGAGAAGAGACTAGAAAACAAAATATTAGTGTTGGCTGCATGACATGCTAATTCAAGAAAGAGATGCACCAAGAAAATAATGAATTAATTTTTAGGGCAGGAATGGAAGGGAATAGAGACTATAGAAACTCAGCAATTTGCAGGGTTGAGAGTGGCATGTGTTTTATTTCCAATTAATAAACTATAAAATTTAGAGGAATGTTAGCAAAAAAAGACTATTAGAACTCATATTTCGGGCAAGGGTCCAACCAAGATTATTTCTGTCACATCCATCATTAAAATCTCTCAATGGATTTAGAGATCCTCTCAACTGGATGTAATACTCAGGAAGAAAAGAACAAAAGGGTTGCTCTCTGTATTAGTTTGCCAGGGTCGTCATAACAAATGTACCACAAACAACAGAAATTTATTTTTCTACAGAAGTGCAAGATCAAGGGGTTGGCAGGGTTGGTTTCACTATGAGGCTTCTCTCCTGGGCTTCTAGATGGCCATCTTCTTTTGTCTTCACATTGTCTCTCCTTAATGTGTGTGTATGTTCTGATTTTTTTTTTTAATGGAGTCTCACTCTGTCACCCAGGCTGGAGTGTAATGGTGCCATCTTGGCTCACTGCAGCCTTTGCCTCCCGGAAAAGTGATTCTCCTGCTTCAGCAAACCACCATGGCACATGTTTACCTATGTAGCAAACCTGGACGTTTGTACATGTACCCCAGAACTTAAAATAAAATAAAATAAATATTGATAGAATAAGCACAAAAGGAAATGAGAAAAGAATCAAAATGTGTCACTGAAAAAATGTAACTAAACATAGCAGATGATAGTAAAGAAGCAAGTAAGAGCCAGCAAAGCTATAATACATTCAAAAACAAATAATAAAGCAGCAAAAGTAAATCTTTCCTTATCAATAATTACTTTAAATGTAAAAGGATTAAAATCCTCAGTCAAAAGGAATAGACTGGGAGAATGGATTAAAAAACAATATGATTCAACTACATGCTGTCAACAAGAGACTCATTTTAAAGCTAAGGACCCAAACAGACTGAAAATGACAGGAGAGAAAAAGATATTCCATGCAAATAGTAACTGAAAGATTGACTGGGGTGGCTATAATAAAATCAGACAAAATAGATTTCAAATTATAAATAGTTACAAGAGACAAAGGAAGACATTATATATTGATAAAATGGTTAAAACAGCAAAAAGATATAACAATTATAAACATATGTACCAAACATCATATCTCCAAAATATATGAAGCAAACACCGACAGAAATGAAGGAGGAAATAGACAGTTCTACAATAATAATTAGACACTTGGCTGGGCGTGATGGCTCACATCTGTAATCCCAGCACTTTGGGAGGCTGAGATGGGCAGATCACCTGAGGTCAGGAGTTCGAGACCAGCCTGACCAACATGGAGAAACCCTGTCTCTACTAAAAATACAAAAATAGCTGGGTACAATGGCACATGCCTGTAATCCCAGCTACTTGGAGGCTGAGGCAGGAGAATCACTTGAACCTGGGAGGCAGAGCCTGTGGTGAGCCTAGATCACTCCAGCCTGAGCAAAAAGAGCAAAACTCTGTCTCAAAAAAATAAAAGTAAAAATAATTGGACACTTACGTATTCCATTTTCAATGATGAATACCACAACCAGATCAAAAATCAGTAAGGAAATAGAAGACTTGAGCAATACCACAATGGGCTGAATGTTTATGTTCCCCCAATATTAGTATCTTGAAATCCAATCCTGAACATAATGGTATTAGGAGGTGGGGACTTTGGGACGTTAGGTTATGACAGCAGATTCCTCATGAATGAGAACAGTGCCCTTAAAAAAAGAGACCCCAAGCAGGGCGCTGATGGCTCACACCTGGAATCCTAGCACTTTGGGAGGCTGACGTGGGCGGATCACGAGGTCAGGGGTTCAAGGCCAGCCTGACCAACATGGTGAAACCTGGTCTCTACTTAAAAGTACAAAAATTAGCCGGGAGTAGTGGCATGCACCTGTAATCCCAGCTACTTGGGAGGCTGAGGCAGGAGAATTGCTTGAAACCGGGAGGCGGAGGTTGCAGTGAGCTGAAAATGCGGCACTGCACTCCAGCCTGGGCGATAGAGTGAGACTCTGTCTCAAAAAAAAAAAAAAAAAGCCCAGAGAGATCCCTCAGTCCTCCAACCACAGGAAGTAACAGTGAAAAGATGGCTGTCTATGAGGAAGCAGGACCTCACCAGATGCCAGATTTACTGTTGTTTATGAGCCACCCAGTTTATTATATTTTGTTATAACAGTCTAAATAGACTAAAACAAACACTACAAACCAACTGAACCTAACAGACTCATACAAGAGAATTTAACATTTTTCTCAAGAGCACATGGAGTGTTCTCTAAGAGAGACCCCATTATAGGTAACAAAACAATTTTTTTTTTTAAGATGGGGGTTTCACTGTGTTGGTCAGGCTGGCTTGAACTCCCGACCTCAGGTGATCCGCCCTCCTTGGCCTCCAAAGTGCTTGGATTACAGGCGTGAGAACAAAACAATTCTTAATAAATTTTAATAGATTGAAATTATACAAAGTATCGTTTTTGATCACAATAGAATTAAATAGAAATCAATAACAGAAGAAAAGCTGGAAAAATCACAAATACATGAAAATCAAACAACATACTTTACATAACCAATAGGTCAAAAAGAAATCACAAAGGAAAATAGGAAGTATCCTGAAACAAATTAAAACAAAAATGCAGCATGCCAGGCTGGGTGCGGTGGCTCACGCCTGTAATCCCAGCACTTTGGGAGGTTGAGGCAGGCAGATTGCTTGAGCTCAGGAGTTTGAAACCACCCTGGGCAATAGGGTGAAACCCCAACTCTACCAAAAATATGAAAAATTAGCCAGGCATGGTGGTGCATGCCTGCGGTCCCGGTTACTTGGGAGGTTGAGGTGGGAGAATGGCTTGAGCCCAGGAGACAGAGAGTGTGGTGAGCCAAGATCATGCCACTGCACTCCAGCCTGGGTGACAGAGTAAGAATCTGTCTCAAAAAAAAAAAAAAAAAAAAAGCCGCATGCCAAAACTTATGGGATCACTCCTAAGAGAAATTTGTAGCTATAAATGCTATCAATGATTACTTACAAAAGGAGAAAGATCTCAAATCAACAACCTAACTTTATACCTTAAGGGACTAGAAAAAGAACAAATTAAACCCAAAGCTGTCAAAAGGAAGGAAATAATATTCAAGCAGAGACAAATAATACAGAGAATAGAAACCCCATAGAAAAACACTGAAGACAAAAGGCAAATATTGTATCATTTCACTTATACGAGGTACCTAGAATAGGCAAAGTCATAGATTCAGAAAGTAAAATAGTGGTTACCAGTGGCTGTTGTGAGGGGGAGAATAGGGAGTTATTGTTTGATGGGTGGAGAGTTTCTATTTTTATTTTTTATTTTCATTTTTTTTGAGATGGAGTCTCACTCTGTCACCCATGCTGGAGTGCAGTGGTGCCATCTCGGCTCACTGCAACCTCCACCTCCCGGGTTCAAGTGATTCTCCTGCCTCAGCCTCCTGAGTAGCTGGGATTACAGGCTAGTACCACCATGCCCGGCTAATTCCTTTGTATTTTTAGTAGAGACAGGATTTCACCCTGTTGGTCAGGCTGGTCTCAAACTCCTGACATCGTGATCCCCCTGCCTTGGCCTCCCAAAGTGCTAGGATTACAGGCCAGCCAGAGTTTCAATTTTTAAAAATTCTAGAGATGGTTAGATGTGATAGCCACACAACAATGTTACATTACTTAATGCCCCTGAGTTGTGCACTTAAAAATGGTGAAAATGATACATTTTATGCCGTGTTATCTTTTATCACAATTTAGAAAATTATTCATCAGAATCAGTCTTCAGTTTTGCTCCATGCTTTCAGATAAGAATTTAGGGAATGGATTTTGTCGTCATGTTCTAAGTTACACATTTGGAAGCAGTGACCCTGTGCTGGGTTGTTTGAATTCCTTATACCTCTCATAATAATCTATGGAAGATTATATGTGTTCTAGAATCTTGGCCTCAATTGGACACTTAATTTTATTTGACTAGAAGCAAGAACTTAACTCTTTTCTATTTTAATTTTTTTGCTGTTCTGAAGGTCCATCACGGAACTTAACTCTTTCGTAACTAGATACAAAAGGCTACTAGATTCTCACTCTGGAATATGAATGAGAATTTCACTGTCCTGTTTTCATGGCTGCATGATTGCCGAACACCTCCCTTTCCCTTGGGGTTCTATAGCCCACAGCCCATTCTTTTGTGCCGCTTGTACCACTTTCTATGTCATTTGAGATTCAGGGATGAAACGAAACAAAACAAAACATCCAGCCAATTCTGGATACCTGAAGCAAAATATACTTATGAGTTAGAGGAATAATCTATTTTGGGCTTGTAAATAGAAGTGACCAAAAGAGCTATAGAGGTTAAAGAAGAAGGAAACAGGAAATGATGTAGCAAACATCCTCTGCTCATTGGCTACCCTGGTTGTGCCAAAAGGTTCCTTTTTTTTTGTTTGTTTTTGTTTTTTAGACAGAGTCTCACTCTGTGCCCCCAGGCTGGAGTGGTGAGCTCTTGGCTCACTGCAACTTCCACCTCCGGGTTTAACCAGTTTAAGTGATTCTCGTGCCTCAGTTTCTGGAGTAGCTGAGATTACAGGCCTGCACTACCATGCCTGGCTAATTTTTCTATTTTTAGTAAGGACAGGGTTTCACTGTGTTGGCCGGGCTGGTCTTGAACTCCTTACGTCAGGTGATCTGCCTGCCTTGGCTTCCCAAAGTTCTGGGATTACAGGCATGAGCCACTGCGCACAGCCATGTGCTGAAAGACTCATCATAGTGTTCTTGCAATATCAGCTCAATTTTCAAAGACTCAGGAAAAAAAATCTGATTGATCAAGCTAAGGTCCCGTTGTCCAGCATCCTGGTTCTACCATAATCTACGTGCTACTTCTGTAATTATTAACAATTGATTAAAATTATGCATATTTATCATGTATAACATGATATTTGGAATAAGCATACATCATTTCCAAAGGAGATGTTTAAAAAGAAATATGTATACATTGTGGAATGGTTAAATTAAGCTAATTAACATTTATATTACTTCATACACTCATAAACAGAAGAGACAAAAAAAACCCAGCTGTATGTCCAACAGGCATCCAATAGCCTTTATGCCACTGTGCATCATAACTCTCTAAGAGATGGAAATGGTATCTGGCATTTCCCACACTTCTTCAGCAGGGTCCCACAGATAATAGTTTGGAAAAACCACAGTGAGGAAGTAATTGGACTTTTCCTTCCACATCTGGGGGCCATCCCAGATATTTCCCTACGTGGCGGAAGTAGTTCTGTCCAGCATGCATTTGTGGAACTACCAGGAAGTGCAGAAAGGAGAAAAGGATGCTCCTCAGGGACCTCTGGTTTGTGCAAGTCTCCCACCTGGCATTGCATAAAGTGGGTTCCTATGCCCTTGCTGAAGCCAGCATTCATCGGGCCACCTGCCCTGTCCTACCTCATGCAGAATCATTCACTGATTATGATACTCTGGCCTCCAACCTTGCCAAAGATCTTCTTTACTTAGCCTCATCTTACCTCTTACAACTGAAGCTGGAAATTGAACTTCTCACTCTCACTGAGGTACATTGAATAACTAGTCGCAACTCTTCAACGCTCTGTACTTTCACATTCTTGAAAGGGCCTCATTGTTGGGAGTCAAAAATCTCCAGCTCTGAGGATTTATTTATTTCCTCTTTTATTTCTGTCCTTTTTTTCTCAATTAATGTGTTTTGAAGCTTAAAATTAAAAAAAAATGTTTTTCATAGAACAGCTAAATCCCACTTTTTAATTTCTTTAATTTTTTTTTTCGTGGAATATGAAGCTTTGTTATTACGTACATATACATTTAGGGTTCTCATGTTATCTTGATTAATTAACCCTTTTGTCATTATGAAATGTACCTTTTCATCTACGGCAAATCCTTGCCTTAAGATATCTTTGATAATATTAATGGTACAGGCATGCCAGGATTTTTTTATGCTTGGTGTTCTCAGTGTAGAGCTCTTCCATTTTGTTTTCAGCTTGTGTCTTCTGTAAATAACAGACAGTAATGTTTTGCTCTATTACACAGTTTCACAATTTATTCCTTTTGTTTAATTTGTTTTTCACTGAATGTCATTTTTATGTAGTTGGGTTTAAGAATACAATCTTGCTGTTTGTTTTCTATTTGTGCTACTTGTTCTTTGTATCTTCTCTCTTGGTTTCTTCTTTTTCAGTAGGGCATTGTTTTTCAGTACTGCATTTCCTCTCCTTTATTGGGATTTTATCTACAGCTCTTTCTACTACATTGTAGTAGTTTCTCTAAAGATTACAAAATGTAAACTTAATTTATCAAGTCCAATTTTTCTTCTCTCTCTTTTTTTCCTTTTTTGAGACAGAGTCTCACTCAGTCGCCCAGGCTGGAGTGCAATGGTATGTGCGATCACAGCTCACTGCAACCTCCGCCTCCTGGGTTCAAGTGATTCTTGCACCTCAACCTCCCAAGTCGCTGGGACTATAGTTGTATGCCACTACACCCGGCTAATTTTTGTATTTTTAGTAGAGATGGGGCTTCGCCATGTTGGCCAGGTTGCTCTTGAACTCATGGTCTCAAGTGATCTGCCTGACTTGGCCTCCCAAAGTGCTGGAATTATAGGTGTAAGCCACTGTGACTGGCATATCAAGTCTACTTTGAATTGGTATTATACCATTTCAAATATAATGCTAGAATCTTACAACAGTATACTCCTACTTACCCTCTATCATTATTTTCCTTCAAATAATGAATAATTTCCTTCCACCTCCTTGCTTAATCCTTTCCTTCTGGGGCTCCCATTATATATATATTAGGTGGCTTGATAGCATCCCACAAGTCATTGAGATTCTGTTCAATTTTCTTGATTTTCATTCTCTGTTCTTCAGTTTGGATAATTTTTATTGACTGTCTTCGAGTTCATTCTTTCTTCAGCAGGTCCAATCTACTTTTAAGTTCTTTCAATAAATTTTTATTTCAGTTATTGTATATGTTTAGTTTTATAATTTGGTTCCTTTTCTTAGTTTCAATTTCTCTCCTTAGCTTCCATATCTCTCCTGAAATTCCTGTCTTTTGCTTTTTTATATTTATCTTTTTCCATATATTCTTTAATATATTTATAATAGTTACTTTAAAATTCTTGTTGCTCAGTTTCAACACTTGTGTCATTTGCTGGTCTGCTTCTAATGACAATTTCCCTGTATATTGTAGGTCACATTTTCTGCTTTTTATCATAGCTAGTAAATTTTTGTTGTCTTCTAAATATTGTGGTTGATACATTTTAGAGACTCTGAATTCTGTTATCTTCCACTTAAGAATGGTTTTTTTTGTTCTTGGAGGAAGTTTAATCACAGGCACATCATTTTGATCCTATGGAAACTTGATTTTAGACTTTTCAGAGCAGGTCTATTTCAATGTTGTCTTTAGTCCTCAGGCATAGTCCTTAGTCCTGGGAAGTAGCCATTACTCTTAGGTTTGTCCTTTCTGAGATTTTAATGGAAAACCAAAGTGTTTACCAAGCTTTTCCTTTTTAAAAAGTAATTAAGTTTTTTGGCCAGGCACAGTGGCTCACGCCTGTAATCCCAGCACTTTGGAAAGCTGAGGTGGGTGGATAGCTTGGATCCATGAGTTTGAGACCAGCCTGGGTGACATGACAAAACTCCATCTCCACAAAAAGTATATATACATATAAATTAGCTGGGTGTGGTAGTGTACATCTACAGTCCCAGCTACTCAGGAGGCTGAGGCAGGAGGATCACTTGAGCCTGGGAGGTAGAGGTTGCAATGAGCTGTGATCACACCTCTGTACTCTAACCTGGAAAACAGAGCAAGACACTGTCTCAAAATAAATAAATGAATAAGTTTTTTAAATTGACAAAAATTATATATATTTATTATCTATAACATGACATTTGGAATATGTATATATCCCTTCTATAGATTAAAGAAAAGAAATATGTATACCTTGTAAAATGACTAAATTGAGCTAATTAACATTTCTATTACCTCATGTACTTATCATCTTTGTGGTGAGAACACCTAGACTCTATTCTCTCAGTGATTTTCAAGAATACAATACGGTACTTTGTGACTAACTATAATCTCCATGTTGTAAATAGATCTCTTGAACTGATTCCACCAAACAGAAGCTTTGCATCCTTTGACAATCATCTTCCTTACCCCCACACCCACCTCCCAAGATCATCTAACCTGAGTTGATTATTCAATAAATGTTGTTAAACACTTAAAGAACTGATTTTGATCTATTTTAATAAGATATCATTTTTGCCAAAATCTCAGATATGAACTTAGAGCAAAGATTTAATAGTTTTTTTTAAAAAAATCAGCCATAACAAAATTTAAAAAAACAATAATATGAACAAAACCAAATCTACCAATCAAGAAATTATAGAGTATATTTTCATAATTTTATAGACTGCCCAAGCATTTCAGCAAAACAGAGCCACATTGAAAAATATTCACAAATTTGTGTGCATAAAGCTGTAAATCTTGTTTATGGGGAAAAATGCAATAAGCAAAGTTAAAATTTAAATGACAAGCCAGGGAAAAACATTTGTGATATGTATGACAAACAAGAAATTAATATTACATGATGGGATCTGTGCTCTCACTGTTTCTCTAGCTCAGGGTGGCTGTTGAAATCTCTGGTCAGTGCCTGTTTTCATCTGGATTCCTTGGAGTCTTGCCCTGTACCGGTGCAGCTTAAGACTCAGCCAAGAATCTGAGAAGAGTTATACACAGATTTGCGGGTTCTCCCTCTATTGGCCTCCTCTTTCTGGAATTCCTCCCCCTTCCTCAATTTCAGCTGCTCTGGAAGCCCTGACTCTGGCCTCTGGTTCTTCATCCCAGCCTGTTGGCCTCTTTTTGCTGGAGTTGTAACCACACCTCACCCCACTCCCACCTACATCACTCCAGACCCCCAGCACTGCAGAGTCTGGGGAGTGACCTCAGTTACTGATCAACATCAGTTCTTTAAACTTTTAACAGCATTTGTTGAATAATCAATTCTTAATTCACAGTTTAAATGTGTAGCTCTGCCATATTTAGGTGACTAGATGTGTTGGTCTGTGTCTGGTATCTGTTCGTTCTGTTCCCATAATCTGTTTATCTATCCTTCTGCCAGTCTCACAATGTTTTATTACAGTAATTTTATGGTACTATTTTATTTGTGTCTGGCAAGACATGGGACTCTCTTTGTTCTTCCCACCCCCCCAAAAAAAATTTCTCCAGGGTTTACATGTATTTAATCCTGCAGATGACATTTACAATCTTCTCAGGTTATAGACACTGTGTTTGTGCTCATGTTCATACTGCATTCGATGAAGGTTTATTTGGAGAACTGACTCTATGATGGATCTGGATACAGTACCGTGCTTTGAACTGGTGGAGAGTAGAGGGAACGGGATGGGCGCAGCGAGGTTGCAGGGGGCTTCCACTGCTTTGGCTCCGGCAGCAGAGCCTCTCTAATGGGATCCACCACTTCTCTAAGGCACCTGCCCTCCTCGTTAGCCCGCGGCCGCAGACTCCGAGGCCCTGGGGTAGCTGGAGAAATGCAGGGCTCTGGCCAGAGGGGCCTCGGCCGCGCCCGTCTGTTCCCCAGGAGACCCAGGAGAGGTGCGGGCCTCCCGCTAGGGCCGCTCTCAGACTGGAGGGCGCGGAGGATACACGGAGCCGTTTGCCTGGGTCCGCGCTGGGCTGTCCTAGCTCACGGGGTGACCTCGGGGACTCCCAGCGTTTGCTCCGCGCCCTTGCGCCGCGTCTGAGCAGCCAGCTCCGGGCCGGAGAGTCGCCTTGGTTGGGGCGTGGGCTGCTGGAGAGCGGCAGGTCCCCAGCGCCGCCTCCCGGGCGAGGGGCGGAGACGCGGATCGCCGAAGTCAGCCGGCCACAGGTTCCGCGCCCTCGAGCCCGAGTGCATCCCAGGGCCCGCCGCACCCTGCGCTGGCTGGCGGCCAATCCCCAAGACTGTGGCTCCAGAATGCCCTTAACGCCGTCCCCCATGCCCCAGGACCCTCCTTCGAAACAGAAGCACCCTGCCACCCATTCACCATCCCCCACACACCCCCGCAGGGCCAGCCTTTGTTTAAACTGCGCACTGTAACATCAGCCCCCTCCCCAGACCGCCTTTTTAAAATTGTGTGCTAAGGGAATAAGATTTCAGTTTAAATATTTTGGGAATCGATTTCAGAACGTGTAGTGGGTTAATCATAGAACAATAATTTTGATGTACTCAAATCAACAGTAAACATTTCCACAAATGGTGGAAAAGGAGAACCAGCTCAATTAAAATCGGGAGCTACAGACAGACACCAACTGTCACCATTATTGCTTAATACTGTGTTGGAGATTCAAACAGATGCAATTTTAAAATGAAATTAAGTGGCATGAACATCTAATAAAAAGAAACAAGGCCATCTATAGTTCCTATAATTGAAAAACTAGAGACACAAGTTTAAAAAAACGTCTGGAGTAGGTGAATTTGGGAAGTTTGCTCAGCCAACCTAAACATGCCCAAGGAACTTTTGTCTGCTCTAGGAACAAGAACCGTATAAATAAATTTCACAAGAAAGTTACACACATTTTATTTTAGGCAAACTGTAAGATGGTAGTGAAACATAGAAAATAAGATCTGGCTGGGCACTCTGGCTCACGCCTGTTATCTCAGCACTTTGGAAGGCTGAGACCGGAGGATCCCTTGAGGCCAGGAGTTCAAGGCAAGCCTAGGCAACACAATGAGATGCAATCTCTATTAAAAATTAGCCGGGGGCTGGGCACAGTGGCTCACTCCTGAAATCCTAGCACTTTGGGAGGCAGAGGCTCCTGGATCCTTGAGTTCAGAAGTTCAAGACCAGCCTGGACAAAAAGGGGAAACCCCATCTCTACTAAAAATACAAAAATTAGTCTGAGCACAGTGGCTCACACCTGTAATCCCAGCACTTTGGAAGGCCAAGGTGGGCAGATCGCCTGAGGTCAGCAGTTTGAGACCAGCCTGAGCAACAAAGAGAAAAACTTTTTTTTTAAAAAAAAAAATAAAAGTTGGGTGCCCCCATGCACACCTGTAGTCCTAGCTACCTAGGAGGCTGAGGCAGGAGGATCACTTGAGCTAAGGAAGTCCAGGGATACAGAGAGTTATGATGGTGCCACAGCACTTGGGCTTGGACAAAAGAATGAGACCCTGTCTCAAAAAAAGAAAAGAGAAGAGAAAAAGAAAAAGGAATGAATTAAGGAAGCAAGCAAGCAAAAGAAACTAGGACCCCACCAATGGAAAAACATAACAATAATGCAAAACCACCAAAAACTGCTAAGCCTTTTAAAATCAATATTTTCCTCTTAAAGCAGTTCCAGCAGTCCCAAATGGTGTTTTTTGTTTGTTTGTTTTGCCCTTTGTTGGGAGGAAGAGTTTATAAAATAATCTTAGAGTTTATCTGGAAAAATAAAGGCCTAAATTTAGCCAAAAAATAAAGAATAGTGGCTGGGCTTAGTGGCTCACACCTGTAATTCCAGCACTTTGGGAGGCCAAGGTGGTTGGATCACTTGGTCAGGAGTTCAAGACCAGCCTGGGCAACATAGTAAAACTCCATCTCTACTAAAAATACAAAAATTAGCCAGGTGTGGTGGCATGCCCCTGTAGTCCCAGCTACTCCAGAAGCTAAGGCAGGAGGATCACTTGAACCCAGGAGAAGGAGGTTGCAGTGAGCCGAGATCCTGCCACTACACTCCAGCCTGGACATCAGAGCAGGACTCCATCTCAAAAAAGAAAAATGAGATAAGGCAGGACTTTGTTTACCAGATATCTGAAACTACTCCAGCATCGCTGTCATCAGATCAGTGTGGTATCCACATAGGAACAGATAAGTGGATTGATGGAATGATTAATTAAATAACTCAGGAATAGACCATGGCATGTCTGAGAATAGAATCTCTAACCCAGGTGGCAGTTCAACACGGGGAACAGGAAGGTGTATTTCGTAAGTGGCACTGCCACAATGGCCTGCTACCGGAAAGAAGAAAAATGAGTAATCCACCTTTGCCCATGGAACATCTTTCAGTTCCAGTTCCAGGCATAGACCTCAGTGTAGGAATGGCTGAGACAACGAGGTGGACGGTGCTGCTGTCCAGGTCACTGAGGTTGAGACAGTGACTTCAGCATGGCCCTATGGAGAGGGAGAGCAACACAGTGAGCTAAGGCCTGTGGCTGAGGCCTATGCAAAATACACAAAGAGAGAGTGACAGAGTCACCTGGGAAGGGACATGCAACCTCGTTTTGAAGGGTGAGCAGGTATCCTCACTGCTGTGGATAAATTAGAGTGAGTCCATCAGAGCTTCCTGGGGTTGCTCCCAAGTGGCCACCTGACCTGTGCCCCACAGAGATATCAGAAGCATCTGGGAGGGACCTTTTGGGAGCCCTCTGGTCATCCAGGGCCCCAGCCAGGCACAGCAGTGGGACAGAGCTGGCTGCCTGCCTGCCTGCCCAAGTACAGCCTGTGTCACCTGCAGCTCTCTCCTCAATGGCAGCCAGATGTACAGGAAAGAGGGGCCTAGTGGTTCTCTAGCCACGTTCTCTATCCCCTGGGGCCTGTGGTCTGTGCAGCTGCTGCATGAGCTGGGTTCTAGAGCCTGCCCAAAGAGGAATCCATGTGCCTTGCCCTGGGCCTGCCCAGGTGAGGTGGGAAGAAGACCATCCCAGGAGCTCTGGACGGCCCTGATGCTGAGCTTGAATGCATCAGCAGCCAGAGTATCTTTGTATGTTTGCTTGTATTTTGCCTGAACTGATTCATACAGACAGAATCAGCTTCAGCTCCACCTACCCCAGAAAGAACACGCTAGTCTCTGTAGCTACTCTCACTAATATGAGTTGTTTTGGGGTATGTGAGTCTTATCTCCTTAACTTGACTTTTGCTATCAGCCCTGGCTTCCAGGGGAGAGAAAGGGATGATGAGGCTTGGGTAAGGGGAGGGTAAAGACTAAGAACAAATGAGGACTGGGGTCGTTGTCTCCAGTGGATGGTCAGAGTCAGGCACTGACATGGCTGGGCTGTGTCCCCACCCAAATCTCATCTTGAATCCCCATGTGTTGTGGGAGGGACGTGGTGGGAGGTAATGGAATCATGGGGGCAGGTCTTTCCCCTGCTATTCTCATGCTAGTGAATAAGTCTGAGATCTGATGGTTTTAAAAACGAGAGTTTCCCTGCACAAGCTCAGGCTCTCTTCTCTTGTCTGCTGCCATTTGAGACATACCTTTCACTTTCCACCATGACTGTGAGCCCTTCCCAGCCATGTGGAACTGTAAGTCCATTAAACCTCTTGCTTTTGTAAATTGCCCGGTCTCTGGCATGTCTTTATCAGCAGCGTGAAAACAGACTAATACAGGGACAGAGTCCAGGGTGCTTCTGTGGAATTTGGGTGTGGGGAAGCACAGTGAGGTATGGGGACCACAGTTAGTGACCAAGAGAGTGGGGAGAAAGGGGTAGAAGGCGCCACACAGCAGCTGTCCCAAGAAACAAATCTGTTTCGGTGCCAGGGCACAGGACAGAGAGGGCTGGGTGTCTGCAGGTGGAGCCCAGGTGCTGTCAGCTGAAGGGCAGCACCAGTCTGGCAAGTACAGCAGCACGTGTGGGACCTCTCAGAGGTGCATGGATTTACTCCGCAGGAGCAGCAGAAACAGAGGTCAAAAAGCTGACATCCTGGAGGGATGCCTTCCTGTGTTAGGGACACTCATGTTACCTAAGCCCAGCTTCCCAACGGTTTTCTCATCATGGCACACAGAAAATATGATAGTCTATGTAAAACACACTACAGCTAAGCTGATGAGGCTTTGCAGAGGGCCAGGGAGCACAGGTCCAGGTCTCCAGCTACCTCCAGCCATGCCCTGTTCCAGGAGGGAGGGCTGAGGAACTCAATTTCTGAGCTACTGAGCCCACTTGGGAAAGTTCTTGCCTGGAGTCAGTACCTCTTCACCCCACCTGATCAGACACGTGACGCCCAGCCTCACTCCCACTCCTGGGAACCTCTATCTTTGTGTCATCAACAGGTATTGGGCTGAGGAGGGAACCCTGCCCTGTCAGGGACTCAAAGGTGCCCAAGGCTTACACCCAGGTCCCTGGATCCCAGTCTCTTGTGGCACTAACCAGAAGCAGGGGCAGGAAAACCCATGACAGAGAGAAATGCACTTCAGCTTTTTTCTACGAGGTTGAAAACAAAACACTCAGGGATCCTCAGGTCTGGCCTTTTTATCACGGGGAAATATTACCTCTGTGCAACAGGTTTAAAGCTCAGAAACCTGAACCCAAGGAAACTATAGTTTAGGGCTGGACTGCTAGACAGAGGGGCCCAAAGCTCCAACTTCTTTTTCTTCTTTTTTTTTTTTTTTTTTTGTTGTTGAGACAGAATCTCTCTCTGTCACCAAGGCTGGAGTGCAGTGGCATGATCTCAACTCACTGCAACCTCCACCTCCCAGGTTCAAGTGATTCTCCTGCCTCAGCCTCCTGAGTAGCTGGGACTACAGATGCATGCCAACACTGCTGGCTAATTTTTCATATTTTTAGTAGAGGCAGGGTTTCACCATGTTAGCCAGGATGGTCTTGATCTTCTGATCTCAGGTGATCCGCCTGCCTCAGCCTCCCAAAGTGCTGGGATTACAGGCATGAGCCACCGCGCCAGGCCCAATTTTGCTTTTTAATTAGTCCTAGGATTTGCAGGGGAGGGTGCTGTGCTTAAAAAACGTTTAGGTGTTTGGACCCTGGGTTCTGTAAAGTCGAATAATATTTTTGTTTGGGGTCCCCTGTGCTCTAACTTGGGCTTTTCCATTCAGTGTAGTCTGAGCCACTGCAGAGCATAGCAGTGGCTGTGCTGAGCAGAGGAACCACGATGCAGAGGGGTCTTGGGGAGGGTGGGAGAGGCCAGCACTGAGAGCAGGGGCGAGATCCCTGACCAGCCCACACCCCAAATCCCACTGCAGCCATTTTGGGAAAATAAACCTCAAGAAGGTCCAACTTTGATGCACAATTATGTTTCTGGAGACACTTCCAGGTCGCAGATTACCACAGTCAATGAAAACATCCTCACATATTCCCCCAGTAACTAACAAAGTAGGCTACAATATAAGAAATTAAAACTCAGGCTGTTGATTAGTTAGGCATTTTTAGAAGACAGAGCAAAATACAGAAATCCTAACAAAGACTGGCGCTGCGTTAAGGCCAGCAATTCTGTTTGTTATTGCCAAACGCTGTCCCCATCTCTATTTTCACAGCCTATGGAAAGGGGAAATTCCATAAAACACATGGCCTCAATTGTGTCTGTGTGGAAGGAACAAACTGTTTTTCCTTTGTGCTCACATCACAAAAATCAATACATAAGACTTCTGTGACCAAAACGTGTGGGGGTTTCTCCCTCTCAATAAGCAAGCAATCAGTTCTGCAGCAGACACCAGCTGGAACCTCTAATTTAATTCCGGCACTACCCACCTGGAGACAGCATCAGATCCCACAGTTTGAGGGCTCAGTCCTCAAAACAGCCCTCACTTTCAATACCAACAGCAAGCCACAGGCCATGTTACCTGTGCTTCTGACCAACCCATGCTAAATCGGATTCCCATACCCTCTCTTTGGATTCCATTAATTTGCTAGAACAGCTCACAGAATTCAAGAAAACACTTTGCTTACATTTACTAATTTACTATGAGGGATATTACAATGGATACCTCTGAAGAGATGCATAAGCAGAGGCTTGTGGGAAGGGGTGCAGAGCTTCCATGCCCTCTGACGCCACCCTCCAGGACCCACCACGTGTTCAGCTCTCTGGAGCTATCTGAACCCTGTTCTTTTGGGTTTTATGGAAGGCATGATTGATTAAACTACTGAACACTGGTGATCAACTTAACCTTCAGCCTTTCTCCTCCCCAGAGGTTGGTGGTGGGGCTGAAATCTCAACCCTCTAATCCTGCCTTGGTCTTTCTGGTGACCAGCCCATCCCGAAGCTACCTAGGAGGCTGCCAGGCATTAGTCAACTCAGTTGCATACAAAAGACACTTACTACTTAGGAGATTTCGCTGATTTTAGGAGTTGTATGCCAGGAAACAGGGACAAAGACTGAATATATATTTCACAATATCACTGAATCTCAGAAATCAAGCTAAGGGGGCCAAGGGCAAGTTTGGGCTCCTCTGAGGGGGCCTTGGAGGGCTGAGCAGCTCCACCATGTTCTTTCCAGACATAGGGACCCCTAAGTCTCTTGGTTTCTGCTTTGGGGTTTTAGCTGACAACAGGAAAAGTCCCTTTGTACATCTTCTTAATGAGATTCAACAGTGTAAGCCTTTATTTCTAATCATTGAGATAAGTAGCAGAAGAAATACTAATGAGTTGAAAGTGGTTGCTTCCAGGAAATGGAATTAGTGCCAGCCTAAAATAATCAAAAGGGTCAAAATCTCATGTTTTTGCCAAGTGCCATGGCACATGTCTATAATCCCGGTGCTTTGGGAGGCCGTGGCGGGTGGATCACCTGAGATCAGGAGTTTGAGACCAGCCTGGGCAATATGGCAAAACCCCATCTCTACCAAAAATACAAAACATTCGCTGGGCATGGTATGCCTGTAGTCTCAGCTACTCAGGAGGCTCACATGGGAGGATCACTTGAACCCCAGGAGGTGGAGGTGGCAGTGAGCTGCACCAATGCAAAGTGAGACCCTATCTCAAAAACAAAAACAAAAAAATATAATTTTTTTTTTGTTTTTGATAGAGACAGGGACTCACTGTGCTGCCCAGGCTGATCCCAAACTCCCAGGCTTCGAGCCATCCTCTTGCCTCAGCATCCCAAAGAGCTGGGATTACAGGCACACCTCACTATGCCTGGCTAATTTTTGTAATTTTGGTAGAGATGTGGTTTCGCCATGTTGGCCAGGCTGGTCTCGAACTCCTGGCCCCAAATGATCCACCTGCCTTGGCTTCCCAAAGTGCTGGTATTACAAGCATGAGCCACCACACCTGCCCCAACAGCTTTTAAATTATATTTCTTTTCACATTTTCTCCCTCCTCTTTTCACGAAGAACTTTGAAAGTGAGCATTGTAGATGAACTCAATAGTTTGTCTTCTTTTATGCTCAGGAGTTTAGTCCCATGTCACTAGAAAGCCTGATTCCTAGGATGTCGTAGCCCACTGGGAAGGGAGGAGTGGACAAACCCTGAAGCTGATGGAGTATCGGCCGAATTTAAAGCAACATGAAGGAAGTGACTTTGTGGCCTGAGTCAGGTTACATGGCTACTTCGGTTAATGTAATTTTCAAGTGGCCATTATTTTAGTCTTTCTAGTCACATTGACTCAATTGTGAAGAAATGTTATTACAGCAGTGTGGGCAAAAACAGTGCAAAACACAAATGATTATAATTCTCAGAATAAGGAACAGTTTTTGTCACCAAGCTTCCCAAGATCCAAATCAGCTATTTAGTCAGTTGCTTGGAGAAAGTTTTGGATCTGAAAAGTTTGCTATTTGCGTTTTTATATTAGCCATTAATTTAGTGGTATTGTTTGATTTATCAGGGATTGAGACATAGCATTTAGTTTTTATGATAGCTCAGGTTCCCCTTGGGCTTCAATAAGTTTGTCTGAAGACATATGCCTTTGTAATACGTCCTTTCTCATGAGAATAACTTTAATAATGATATTTATGTGGCTATTATTAAGGGCATTTTGTGCATAATTGGCTAGAACCTCTACATGTCAAAAGCCCCCTTCAGTGGCCAGTTGGGGTAGGAAGATGGCAGCTAAAAGATAATACTAATGAAATACAGAACAAATCCAATGAGACTATAAATGTGGTTTGTGGGCTTGAAAGGGTATGAACTATGTGAGCTCATGCCCAGACATAACCCATAGAACACTGTCCTAACCATCTCTGGGGTATTACCTTCCAGTGAAACAGTTCACTTAGGAGGCTCAGCCTTCTTCACATGTGAATCCAATAATCTATGTCTTCTGATTCTGTGGTAAGGGTTAGAAGTATCTGATAAGGTCCATACCACTTTGGTTTAAGTGAATTTTTTTAAAAATGTCATTTCCAATAGATGAAATCTCCTGGTTGAAGTCCATGGCCTTTGAAATTTTTGTCTTCCTGGAGCTCACTGTGAAAAGATTCATTTTTCAATTCCTACTTTTTAGTTAATTGCTTCATAAGGCCATTATAATGGCTAGATATGCCTCCCTTTATTATTAAAGATAAATAATTTCCTAAATATAATTCCTTAGGTCTAGCTGTTACAGTTTTGGATGGAGATAACTAGCATTTACCAAAAGGTGTTGACCTTAGATTAAACAGAACCAGAGGAAGACCTTTTGGCCAAGGAATATTGAAAGCCTCGTTTTATTTTGCCAGTTAGGTTTTGATTATTCTGTTAGTGCATTTCACAAATATATATGACTAGAGTTTTTTCTTTTCTTTTCTTTCTTTCCTTCTTTCTTTTCCCTCCGTCCCTCCCTTCCTTTCTTCTTTCCTTCCTTCTTTCTTTTCCTTTTTTTTCCTGAGACAAGTTTTCACCTTGTCACGCAGGCCAGAGTGCAGTGGTGCAATCTCAGCTCACTGCAACTTTTGCCTCCTGGGTTGAAGCGATTTTCCCACCTCACCCTCCTCAGTAGCTGGTGCTATTGGCACACACCACCATGCCTGGCTAGTTTTTGGATTTTTTGCAGCGATGAGGTCTCATCATATTGCCCAGGCTTGTCTTAAACTCTTGGGCTCAAGCAGTCCTCTCACCTCAGCCTCCCAAAGTGTTGGGATTACAGGCATGAGCCATCACACCCAGCTGAAATAATTTTTTCTAAGATAATTTTATTCACTTCGAAGGCTGTTGTTCTTCAGCATGGAAATTCCTCTACCCAGTGAATAATTTCCATGCAAATTATTACCAGAATATGTTTATATCCTTGTGATGGTGGCAACCAAATGAAATCTAATTTCCCTACCTGAAAGGGGCCTCAGGGAAAGGAAAACATCCTTGGAACTGTGTAACGGCTTCCCCAGATTACATTTTGGACAAATGTGACAACAATCATCATGTACTTATGAGCTACAGTCAGAGAAGATTTCCAAAAATATTGTTTGCCTGAAACAATCATTTTGTCAGGGCTCCAGTGAGTGAGGTCACGTCCATGGGTTAAAAATGTTGACCGTATCAGCAGAAAGCCTAGGTCCATAGCTCGGCCCATGTTGTACCTCATTTTTGGGAGAGTATGTTCCCCCTTTTCTCTTCCAATTTTCCTGCCCAGATTTTGGAGCTCTGGATTAAGTTAATTTTCGGTCAGATTCAGGTGCTTCTTTAAAAGTTAATATAAATTGTTTTTCCCATTTAGATGCATTTAGAGCAGCTCTTTTTGCCACTTGATCAACTAGCTGATTTCCTTGGCTTTGTGGCATACCTGATTTGGAATGGCCTGGATTTGTAATTATGGCCAGTGATTTTGGTAATAATATAGCCTTTAACAATGGTGGAATGAGGTGTCCATTTTTTTTTTTTTTGATTGACCAGAAAATGTTAAGAATTTTCTGTTTCCGGCTGGGCATGGTGGCTCACACCTGCATTTCCAGCACTTTGGGAGGCCAAGGCAGGCGGATCACAAGGTCAAGAGATCGAGACCATCCTAGCCAACATATTGAAACCCTGCATCTACTAAAAAAATTTTTAAAAATTAGCTTGGCCTAATGGCATGTGCCTGTAGTCCCAGCTACTCAGGAGGCTGAAGCAGAATCACTTGAACCCAGGAGGCAGAGGTTGCAATGAGCAGAGATCACACCACCGCACTCCAGCCTGGTGACAGAGCGAGACTTCTTCTCAAAAAAAAAAAAAAAACGATTTATCTGTTTCCATATGAGCTACTTCAAAGGCATATCTACTGTCTGTATGAATATTAGCAATTATTTCTTTTGCCAGTTAGCAAGCCCAGATCAATGCAATTAATTTTGCTTGTCAACCCCAGGTGGTTTCTGGAAGGTAAGTACTTCATATTTCTTCAAAGATACTATAGCATAACCTGCATAATAAGTCCTAGATTCATCCTTTAAGTAAGAATCACTTGTAAACTAAACATCAATATTGGTAAGGGGAGCCTTTTGCAGGTCTGTCCTGGGAGAGGAAAGTTGATTGGTTAAGACTATGCATTTCATCTGAAGGTGACGGAGGAGGGTGGCGGGATTCAGACCATCGTTCCAGCGATTGCAATACGAGGTGCAGAAAGAAGAAGTTCATAAGAAGCCAATATACTGGTGTTAATACTAACAGAATAATATTGAGCATGGTGTGATTTTCTTTTTTCACAAACCCAATGTTTTAGGAGTGGTGTGAATTTGAGTGTTTCCACAGAGGATAAAACAGACAGTGAGGATTTATTCAGTTGCTCTTACTAACAGAGCAGTGGCGTCGTTGCCTTTATGCAAGGTGACAATCCTTTAGCCACAGGGTCCAGTTGGTGACTGTGGTGTCCCGCAGGTCTGTTTTGGTCTCCATGTTTTTGTGTCAGAAAGCCTAAAGTGTTTTCTTGATTTTCATGAACAGATAATGAAAATCATATAATTTGATGTCCTAGAGATCGGGTATCTATAAGGCTGTTTTTTTGTGATTTTTTTTTTCTTGGGACAGGGTCTTGCTCTGTTGATCGGGCTGGAATGCAGTGGCGCAATCACAGGTCACTGCAGCCTCAACCTCTTGGGCTCATGCAATCCTCCTACCTCAGTCTCCCAAGTAGGTGGGACTACAGGTGTGTGCCACCAGCCCTGGTTAATTTTTGTATTTTTTGTTGAGACAAGGTTTCACCATGTTTTCTAAACTGAAAACTCTTAGCCTCAAGTGATCCAACGATCTCAGTCTCCCAAAGTGTTGAGATTACAGGCATGAACCACCACACCCAATCCTTATGAGGCTCCATTTGATCTCTTCCAATGATCTCTTCCCTGGAATGGACTGATTTTTCCTCAGTCCATTCCAGGGAGCCTGGCTTGTCTTGTTTTAAAGAGTATATAAAGGTTGAGATTTTAGGGAGAAGTTTGGAATTCAACTCCTACAGTATCCTTCTGACCCAGAAATCTCTTTGGTTGTTTTTAAGTTATGGGGGTAGGGAAAGCCAATATTTTTTAATACTGCCTGGGTGGATGAAAAAGACCTACCTTTGATATTAAATGACCTAAGTATCTTATTTGTTTTTCTCAAACCTGAAATCTTTCTTTTGAGGTCTGTGTCCCTTTAAGCTCATTGTTGTAAAAAGTGCAGCCCATCTTCCATAGACGCTTTGCCTAGCCTCTGAGCGAGGAGTAAATCATCTCCATATTGTGAAAAGTATGCTGGGCTCTCAGTGTATCCATGAAGCATGATGTCCATGTGCATTGCCTGTTTTTCACAAGTGAAAATGAAGACAAAATGACTATCTTTATCCACGGGAATACTGAAGAATGCACTACACAAATCTATCACAGTAAAGAATGTACCTTCGGTAAGAATGGCAGTCAGCACATATGGAGGTTTAGCACTCCTGGACAATGAGGAATGACTATGTTGTTAATTACTCTCAGATTCTAATCAAACTTCCCATTCTCTACCATTTGGTTTCCTTACAGGAAGGATTAGAGTATTACACATACCTCTTTTTATGTATTCTGGAACTACAGGTTTTATTCCTTTTATAGCTTCTAATTTTAAAGCGTACTGGCCAGATACGGTGGCTCATCCCCAAATCCTAATACTTTGGGAGGTCAAGAGGATTGCTTGAGTTCAAGACCAGCCTGGGCAACATGGCAAAACCCCATCTCTACAAAAAATACAAAAACGTAGCCAGGCATGGTGGTATGCACCTGTGGTCCCAGCTACTCAAGAGGCTGAGGTGGGAGGATTGCCTGAGCTGGGGAGACAGAGGTTGCAGTGAGCCCAGATCACATCACTGCCCTCCAGCCTGGACAGAGTGAAACCCTAGCTCAAAAAAAAAAAAAAAATGCACAGTTCATAGTTAAGTTACATAAACATCTGTTCAACTTAAAAAAGTCGCTCAATACATATTTGATGAATAAAAAATCCTTTACAAATAAATAAATAAAGGGTATTGCTTAAGGTTTGGAAGGGGTTTTGATGGATCTGTTTGAACTTTCATTGGGACAGCCAAGATGATTCTTCCAATATCAGTGGAAGACTTTGACCACAATTGACCAGGTACTACCTTTAGCAGGTTTTATAATGTTCATTACTCAATAACTCAGTGTCTTCTACAGCAATACAGATTGCAAATAAATTAGATTTTGAAAAAGTTGTTCTGTCTAATAATTCAGTTTTATCCACTAATTCTAAATACATTTTCCCTTTTCGGGAGAAAGAAATGTATTATATAATTCAAAGTCATTTTCTGTAAGATGGATGGGAGCTGATTCAACCAAAAGGAAAACATAAGTTCCTTGTAAGTGATGTAGCTGAAAAGCTACAGGCTGAGATTTATAAGCCAATACAGGAGTATTTGTGACACCTACCATTTGAATGTTTTGTTTACTCCAAGGAATGAGCCTTGCAATAAGGTCAGATTTATTATAGAAAATGTGGCTTTGGTGTCAACAAAAGCTTAGGTTTGTTCTCCTTTTAAAATAATTATTTTTCCCAAAGTAAAGACAGGGTCATAAGCTCAAATATTTAGTTAAATTTCCTGAGAAAACCAATTTCCTGGTCCTGGTGAGAATCAGGAAATTCCTGAACTATGTCTTTAAGTTTTGCCTTTGACCGTGATTGAGAAACTAGGGCAGGTCCTCCCCTACCAGACACTGGCTGTTTGAGAAATGAAGCCAGAACAGTAGGAGCAGAAGGAGGAGGGGCGGTAGATCTGAGCAAGGCACTAAAGGATAAAGAGAAGGAGGAGCTGAGGGAGGAGGAGAAATTTCAGCAGTCAGAATTTTTTAAGACAATTTTTTGTTCTTTTGTAAAGAAATAACTCTTTTAAAACCTCTTTAGAAGCTTCCAAGAATTGAAAATAACTCTCCCAATTATTTTATTTTATCTTATAGCTGGCTTTTTCTAATTGAGTAGACAATTGAATTAGTTTAGGCATTTCAAAGGTACTACATTTTGCTCATTGCAACTTAGGATTTTCTCAAGTCAAGTAAGACCATTTTTCCAAATATCGACAGGAGGTGGTGCCATAAGTATTGTCCATAAATCCAGCTGGAGTTTCTAAAGATGGATTCTTTCTCAAAGAGGACTCAGTTTGAGATGGAAGATGGACCACAATTTGGATTTTCTTTGTAAGTGATCAAAGACTGAAAGAGTTTTTTTTTTATTTTTAAATTTTATTTATTTATTCATTTATTTTTTATTTTTTTTTTTTATTTTTTTTGAGACAAAGTGTCTCTCTGCCACCAGGCTGGAGTGCAGTGGTGCAATCTCGGCTCACTGCAACCTCCACTTCCCAGGTTGAAGGGATTCTTCTGCCTCAGCCTCCTAAATAGCTAGGATTACAGGCACCCACCACCATACCGGATATTTTGTATTTTTAGTAGAGACGGGGTTTACAAGCAGCCACCACCATAAATTTTGTATTTTTAGTAGAGACAGGGTTTCGCCATGTTGGTCAGGCTGGTCTCAAACTCCTCGTGTTGGGCTCTGCCTGCCCTGGCATCCCAAAGTGCTGGGATTACAGCAGCAGTGAGCTGCTGTACCCAGCCGGGAAAGATGTTTTGGATCTGGTATTCTGCTTAACAGGGATTACACCTCGAGGTGTCACACATGAGTCATTTCTACCCTCTTATGTGTTTCAGTGAAACCCAGAAATTTCTGGAGGCTTAGGGCCCTAGGATATCAACCCCTCATGTGTGCCTAACAGGTTAATCAGATTTCCCTGTATGTTCTTCCTTGGGGTTTCCCCAGGAAAGAAGAAGCTATGACATCTGACACTCCTGTGTGGCCTCAGTCACCTAAGGTGACTTTCAGCTGGGAGGAACAGTGGCCGTTGTTTAGGACTTTCTCAGGTCAAGTAAATTATATCCTCAGACAAAACCTTTTATGAATTTTTAGTCACTCAAGAAGAAAATCTAAATGTCAATTTTAACCAAGCTCCAAAACCTGGCCAGTTTAAAACCACACATTTAGCTTAAGCCACAGCATTCACTTTCTCTTTTTAAAAAGAAACTGCTTTCTATTTAACCAATTTTTGGGGAGCGGCGGGGGACAGAATCTTACTCTGTCACCCAGGCTGGAGTGCAGTAGTGCAATCTCAGCTCACTGCAATTTCCACCCACTGGGTTCAAATGATTCTCGTGCCTCAGCTTCCTGAGTAGCCAGGACCACAGATGTGCACCACCATGCCCAGCTAATATTTTGTATTTTAGTAGAGACTATGTTTCACTATGTTGGCCAAGTTGGTCTTGAACTACTGGCCTCAACTGATTCAACTGCCTCAGCCTCCCAAAGTGCTGGGATTACAGGTGTGAGCCACTGTGCCCAGCCCCAAATTTAGAATGAGAAAAGTTGCAAACTTTAGCAAGTAAAACAGACAAACTCTTAGCCTCAAATGAAAGTGAAACTACAGGAGCTTCAATTCTAGCTCTACTGAGTGTGGAATTGGGTGGCTCGAATCTTAGCCAGAACTAGGAAGAGATGAAGCCAGAGAGAAGTCTTACCAGAGACCCCTGCCAGCTCTGATGAGGTCAGATGAGTAAACGACACTCATGCTGGTATCAAACCTCCAAATACCAGCAAACTGACGGGGATCACAGGAGGCTTGCTTCATGTCCTATCTGCAGTTGCCAAAATGTCAACCTAAAATAATCAAAAGGATCAGTCTAATTTAAAGAAAGTTTATTCAAATACAAAGTTCAAAGATGGCCCACTCAGAAACATCAGCTGTGAAGAGATGAAGGCAGTGTTCTAAAGTGGAGAAATCAAGATTTCATTTATAGAGGCAGAGACAGAGATGTTTTTAGCAGGATTACAACATTTTACATATAAAGTTGGCACATACTTACAGCAATTTGATTGATGATAGGCAATGCATCCTTTTTGGGAAGGGTACATTTAGTGTTTTTAATATAATGGGTGTATAGTCATGGGTTTTCTGTCATCTGGTTTATGCCAAGCAGGACAACAAAGGGGAAATTAATCTACAGCAAGAGTCGTTAATTAAAAAGGCAGGAGGCTTTTGTCCCTGATATATTTTAATTATCTCTAGTCATTGTACAGAACAAAAACATAAGAAACCAAGTTAGTTAATCTATAATCTGGGAAACAGACGTTGGAACCATATGTGACTCAGATCACATTCACATTTCTCTCAAGGTTTGAAGTGGGTTTTTTGGGGGGTTCCAGCAGCTTTTAAATTATATTAATTTTCACACTAGAAAGCAGGAGGGATGGGACCAGAAACTGCCTTTCAGTGCTATTTCATTTTTAAAGAATGTGCTTGCATCAGTTAGATCCAAATGGAAACTGCAACAAACCCAGAAACTCCCTTGCCCTGACAGGAGCTGTCATGCATCAATCTCATCATGTGGTGACTTGCCCCTGTCCCCTGCTGGGGACACAGAGTCCTCGGTGGGGATGCATGGGAAGGAGCAGCTGCTCTTCACACTGGTGTGAAATTGTAGGCTTCTGGTCCTTGGGAAGAAACTGAAGTTTTTGCTACCAGGACTAGGATTCTAGGAGGCCTTTAGATGATCAGGAAGAGGCTGAGACTCCTGGTGGGGGATCCTGCTGGGGTTTCTGGACCACAGCCCTCTTGGTGTGAAGAGAGCAGAGAACAGGGCCAGGCTCGAGGGTCTGCACTCTGGGAATGGAATTGGGCCGCAGCTCTGGGCCTCTACTCAGTGTCAAACATAGAGGCAGCCTCAAGTGTTGGAAGTCACTTTGCACCCTGGCAGCCGCTTCTTGGTCTCTGTCTCCACTGCCGTGCTCTCTGCCCCGCCCTCCTAGGAGGGCCCAGCAGCTTCCAGCCAGGCCTGCAGCGAAGGCTGCTCCTGTTCCTTCAGTGAAACGCTGCCACAAACGTCGCTCGCCCACTCAGGCTGTGCCATGGGGACGGCTGCCACACTCTGGGGTCCTCTGGTCTCCCAAAGAGTTCGCACCCTCACAGAGTGTTATCAGCTCTGCTTTCTTTGAGGAATCATAATTTATCTGAGGAAACAGGAAGGCAGGAGTTGCAGCCAGGTGCCGGAGCTCAGGGTCTGGATGGACGGTGGGGCTTCCAGGACCAGGTAGTTCCTTCAGACTCAGGTTGGCTTAGAGGACCCAGACAGAGCTGAACAACCATGCCTGTGGGGGGCCAGGGACTTGGTGCAGGCCAAACCCTAGGAAGGAGCAGCTCATAAGACCTCCAGACACTTCTTGGGAGGACCTGGAGGACTCCACCCCCACCCACTGCTGCCCTAATCATGGCTCTGAACACCGCTGATCTCATTCTTCACAGCTGTTAACTTTTTCTGTGCCAGGAACCCCTTTGAAGTCCAGTGCAGCCTATAGAGTCCTTTTCAGAGGTAATCTTATTTTATTATATTTTTCAACCTTTTTTGGAGAAAAGGTCTTGCTCTGTCACCCAGGCTGGGGTGCAGTGGTGTGATCACGGCTCACTGCAGCCTCAACCTCTCAGGCTCAGGTGATCCTCCCATCTCAGCCTCCCAAGTAGCTGGGACCACAGGCATGCGTCACTACATTCAGATAACTTTTTGTGGAGATGGGGTCTCACTATGTTGTCCAGGCTGGTTTTGAACTCCTGGCCTCAAGCGATATTCTTACCTCACCCAATTGCAGGCGTGAGCCACCATACCCAACCCCAGGAATGCTTTTTTTTTTTTTTTTGGAATTGGAGTCTCACTTTGTTGCCCAGGCTGGAGTGCAATGGCGGGATCCCGGCTCACTACAACCTCCGCCTCCTGGGTTCAAGTGCTTCTCCTGCCTCAGCCTCCTGAGTAGCTCGGATTACAGGCACAGGTCACCACGGGCAGCTAATTTTTTGTTTTTAGTAGAGACAGGGTTTCGTCATGTTGTCTAGGCTGGCCTCAAACTCCTGACCTCTGGTGATCTGCCCACCTTAGCCTCCCAAAGTGCTGGGATTATAGGCGTGAGCTACTGCACTCTGCCTAGGAGTGCTTTTAGTGCATAAGATAAGGCTGGGCACAGTGGCTCACATCTGTAATCCCAGCACTTTGGGAGGCCGAGGCAGGCAGGTCACAGGTCAGGAGTTCAAGCCCAGCCTGACCAACATGGTGAAACCCCATCTCTACTAAAAATACAAAAATTAGCTGAGCGTGGTGGTACACACCTGTAATCCCAGCTACTTGGGAGGCTGAGGCAGGAGAATCACTTGAACCCAGGAGGCAGAGGTTGCAATGAGCTGTGATTTCGCCACTGCATTCCAGCCTAGGCAACAGAGTAAGACTTCATCTCAAAAATAAATAAAATAAATAAAAGTAAAATAAAATTTTAAAAATGTATAAAATACATAGTATTGCAAAGTTAACCAGTGACATTAAAATGTTGTTACCAAAATATTTAACTAAATTTGTAATCAGGTAAACTCTGTGCTTCCTCATTTAGCGAACCAGCCATAGAATCTGGCGGCAGGTCTACGCAGGACTGTGATTTTGAGGTAGTGATGAACAAAACCAATATTGCAAGTTATCTGCAACAACTCTGCTGTCATATAGAAGGAGTGATGATTCCCATTGCTCACAAAGTCCCAGGAATACTAGTGCAGGTTTTGCCCATGTTCATAATGGAGGGAAAGCCTAGATTTCAGTTAGGGGTTACTGCCCTGAATCCTACCCACAAAACCCCGGCCTTCCTGGTCCCTCCTACCTCATAGCTTCAGCTCCCGTGCCCATCTGCCCTCGTCACCAGATGCCTGTATCTTTCATCATCCCTGCTTTCCGACACGCTTCAGGGGCTTAGACAGGCCTGGCAGAGGCCTGAATCCAGCTTGGGCCCCATGTTGCAGGTCGTAGAAGAGAGGAGAGTTTGCTCCCTGACCCAGCCACAAAACAACAGCAGCATCCAGAGCAGAGATGGAGCTGGGAACAGGCGAAGCTGGAGCAAATGAGGCGGGGGAGTGGGAAACATATGTGGGTCCATGCAGGTATGTGGCTGAAAGCTGAATACAGCTTCATGTTACACAGCATTTTTTAAAATCCCAGGGTTTAGGCTACACCCAAGGCCAACTAAATGGGAGTCTCTGGGGGTGGGCTATCCTTAATAATCCAGGTACCATAACTTTTTAAATTCCCAGGTAATCATCTGGGAGGTATGCTGTACAAATATGGCAGTCCGACGGGCGCCAGGATGTTGCCCCTGCCAGGTTGGAGCCCGGATTCTGGGCGAGGCATAAGCTGGGTACTCTGCATGCTGTCTTATGAAGCCACTCGGAAGCCCTAAGAGACAGGTGTTAGTATCTCCTTCCTATGGGTAAGGAAACTGAGTCTTGGAGCTGTGTAGTTCCATGTCACTTCCCAGCTCCCTGTAGCAAACACTGGCAAGGCTGAGATGCCAGCCGAGGTTGACCTGATTGTGCTGGGCCTGAGGGGAGATGAAATTTTCACTATTTTTATAGCTTGGTGGTTTTGCCTGACATGTCTACAGTCACAAATTGGAATGCAGTGTTTTCTTTTCTTTTCTTTTCTTTTCTTTTCTTTTCTTTTCTTTTCTTTTCTTTTCTTGAGACAGAGTCTTACTCTGTCACCTAGACTGGAGTTAAGTGGTGTGATCTTGGCTCACTGCAACCTCCGCCTCCTGGGTTCAAGTGATTCTCCTGCCTCAGCCGCCCAAGTAGCTGGGACTACAGGTGCTCGCCACCACATCTGGCTAATTTTTGTATTTTTAGGAGAGACAGGGTTTCGCCATGATGACCAGGCTGGTCTCGAACTCCTGACCTCAGGCGATCCACCCACCTCAGCCTCCCAAAATGCTGGCATTATAGGCATGAGCCACTGTGTCCAGCCCAAATGCAGGGTTTTCATTCAGAGTCTTGCAGTGCCACTCATGCAATGCTGAGATCAGCTAGGGCTTGTGGGGTAGTCACAGAACAGACCCAGAGACACGTTTATGCCAGAATGGGTCTTTACTAAGAATATCTCTGATGTTTCCTGTGGATTTCCGGACTGCTTCATTTGTCTTTTACACCTCTCCTCTCTGAGAGGTCAGAAATTGCTCTGGGCTATTATAAATCAAAGTGGGTGACTCTCTCCCTTAGACAAGTGCCCCACTTTTGGGGCATTATTGTCATAATCAGACATTTGATTATGATTGGCTATAATATTTTGAGGAAGAAAAGTACCATTCCAACAAGTTACCAAAAGGACAGAAAAGCATACAATCCATGAGTCTCTGTGCCTCTCTCTTTGTACCCCAATTAGAGTTCTCTGTGTGTAAACAAGGAAATGTCAAAGGTGCTAAGGAAAGAATTTCTTTTTTAAAACTCAGTAGCAAGCTCTCAATTTCTGCTGGGTGTGGCCCACAGCATGGGAAATACAGGACCAGCCACTGGCTGGGTTTTTTGTTTGTTTGTTTGTTTGTTTTAACATCCACATGCCTCTCTTGGGAGTAGTAAATTTTCACATAAAAATTTATTCTTTTAGCCGTCCTCATGTTCTCCCCAGTCATCCTGTTTCCTAAGTCTTCTCTCTTGCCTGATCCCCTCTAAAGAAGCCTCCAGCAAAGGGAGGAACAGGCCACTCTGGGGCATGGCTGTGTCACCTCTCTCCATGCTACATCAGGCTTGCCTGGGGTGGCCATGGTGTCTTAGGCAAACCTGAGTGTGGCTCAGTGCTGTAGGAGTTTAATGAATGCCTGACACTCAGATGGGTATGATGCTGGAGTCCCCCAGACTGGACTCACTGAGATGATACATGCAAACCCGGACACTGGGCATCCAGGGTCAGCACCCCAGGCCAGGAAATGTGGGTGCCATCAGCAAGAAATCAGGTGGTATGACAGGTGTGCCTGTCAGGGCAGGAAATGGCCTCACTGTGCTGTGCAGACTCTATCCATCATCAAGTCCTCCTTGAAACCCTGGCTCTGTCCCTTTCAGCTTCCTTTGGCCAGGATAGGCTGCACAGGGTTGGGAGTGGGAGCACTCCTGAGTAGGAGTGAGGGGAGGGAGGAGCCATGGAGAGTAGGGTTGGCCACAGATGGGACCTCGGAACGTTAGCAGGGCCACAGGGTCACTTGGCTGGATCCCGGCAGGAAGGCCCACACTTAGGAGGTGGGGGTGGTGTCCCCAGGCTAAGGGCAGGTAAAAGGGCAGAGTTGCACATGGGGTTCTATGGTGTAAGGCAGCAGAAAAGTAAGAGCTTTTCTGAGTTTCTATGTTTCTAACCCCTCCCCTCAGGCTATGGGGAGGAGGGTCCCATCCTGAAGGGGTTTGCCACCTTCCAGGGGAGGGAGCGAGGGAGGCCCCAGGTGAGCTGTTGGCCAGATGCCTATAGGACTATACTTAATAAGACATTTAATATTCCCCTGGGAACAGCTCCTGGGAGTTTCCCAGGAGTCTCTGAATAACCAGATAGTCTCTTCCAGCCGCGGGATGAGGAAACTGATCCTCAGAAGTGGACAGGATGGGCCTGGCATGGGAGGGGCACAGCAGTGTTGCTTGCTGGGCTGGGCTGGGCTGGGCTGGGGCGGCAGGCAGGGAGCCCTGCCACCTCTCTGGCCAGTGGGTGCTGTGGCCAGAAATACAGAAATGAAAAGGACAGGAGCTTCCAGCTCTCCTGGCTTTTCTATCAGCTCTTCTTGCAAGGGCTTTCAGAAAATGGCTACAGAGGACAGGAATAATGGGGCTCCTAGGCCCATAAGTCAAGTCAGCATCCGTTGGGGGTTGTGGGCAGTAGCCAGGAAGGCTGGTTGATTCCAGGGCCTGCTGCTGAGTCGTTTCTAAATAGCGCACTTCCTGTCCCTGCTGCCCCAGCCTGGCCCTGGACCCTCTGCGCAGCCCCAGGGTAGCTCTCAGGCCTCCTGCTCCTGTGGCCCTGCTACTCCCCTGAGGATGAAGGGCTAGAAAGCTTTTCCCACCTCCAGCCATGGCAGTGAAGTGTGAAGAGCAAGCAGCTTCAGTGTGGAGCTGTGGGCCAAGGCTAAATGTACCACTGCACACACTTGGCCCTCTGGGTCTCCCTGGAGCGGTGAGGGGAGGAGCAGAGGTGATCGGCCATAGACTCCTAGGCCAGGCCAAGCAGAAGCATGGCTCAGGCTGATCCAGAGGCTGGCCAGGCAGACAGCCACCAAATGCTGCCCACCCAAGGGCCCCTGTGGGTTACATGGGAGGGCTGACCTATAGGCCATGGGCTAGGGACACACCATCTACTGGCTATGATGGCAGGTGGGGTTGGGTGGAGGGAAGGACATCACGTGTGTGAGGACAGCTGCCGTGTGCTCCATCACCTTGCCCTGCTCTGCTCTCTGCTGCAGGAAACACATCTCCCCAGCTTCCTTCCCAGGCCTGACCATGGCAAGGCTCCTGCAGAAAATGGGAGGCCAGAGTGGGGCAGTGAGGGCCCCACATCCCTGCTCTGCTCACCATGCACCTCTCCAGTAGCCATGCCTCCTTGTGAGCATCCTGCCTTGGTGGCACCCAGCTGGAGAGCCCCAGCCCCTGGAATCACAGCAGCCCCTTCCTCCTGTGGTCTTTCCAGCCTCGGCCATGGCAATGTGCACTATTGGCGCTAATTTCTTGGTCACCTCAGTGTCCCCTCAGATCGTCTCTTCCACCACCTGTTACCAACCCCTGAAGTCCTCCCAAGGGCCTACACCAGCATTTCACCCACTTAATGTGAGGATGGACACACCTCGGGCATCCATACCTGAGTCAGGTCTGGGAAGCCTTGTGTTTCTAACAAGCTGCAGGAGGGGTATACATCAGCAGCCAGTTCTCCGGCCACACTTTGAGAAGCAAGGACCAGGGAGATTTTGGGTTTCCTGATGCAAAGTGTTAGGCGCTCTGCTAGGCAGTGGGTCTCAAAGATGAACAAAACAGACCTGCTTGCATTCCAAGGAGGGAGACAGACATGGTCAGACAACAGTCACTGCAAATGACACCATCAGTGGATGTGCCGAGGGACAGACAGGAGAAGGTGAATAGCTGGGCACTTAGAGGCCTGGAGGAGGTGGAATTTGTGCCGAGATCCAGAGCAGGGGGCAGGGGAAGGTTTCAGGAGCAGTGCGTGAGCAGAGGCTGGGTGACCAGAGGGGCTGTGTGCCTTTGGTGGTCTGAGAGGAGGCCAGCCTGGTCTCCAGGCACGGAGCTAGGCAGGTTCAGTGGGTCCTCCTCTTTCATCAAGAGAAGCCACACCTGAACTCAGCTCCCCATGGGATCAGGCCTCCTCCTCCTGCAAGGCCTAATCCAGCTTCCAGCAAGGTCTCCAGGTGCTGGCAGCTGGTGCTCTCAGACAGCTCCCCAGTCAGCTGGCAGCCACACACAGACTGCTTGGCGCCTGAGCTCAACTACTTGTCCCGAAAACAGGGCTGCTCAGGAGCATGCATGGAAAAGGGGCAGGAACAGGGCAGGTCCCTGGGGACACTGAGCCCCATGCAGTGACAGCAGCCTGGCCCATGCACACACAGAGGAAACAGCGTGCCTCTTTTTGCTGAACCTCGGTGTATGTGTTTCCCCCTAAAACCCACTTTTTATCCCCACATACTAGGTGATGTAGCACCTCCCTCCACCTGCCTTGCCACGTTCAGGCTCTGTCTCTGTCTTAAGAGCTACGGAAGCCATCGAAGGATTAAGTGTGAGATTCTCTGTCTGGAATTTGTGTTTCTACCTGCCTTTAGGACTGCAGCAGGAAGCAAGGGCTGTAAGGGAGGAACCAGAGCAAAGTGGGGCCATGGAGGGGAGATGTGGTGGCTACCTCAGCCCCATCGGAAACCCCGGCACCAAGTGCTGAGGCCAGCCTGCCCCCGGGAATGGCACTGGGGGAGGAGGAGATGACCAGGACCATCTCCAAGGGAGTGGGCACCAGCCTGAGTGGGGACTGGGAGGACAATGAGGACCCCTTCCCCACTTGTCCCTGCGTTGAGAGCCTTGGATGGCACAGGCCCCTGGGACCATCAGTGGGCAACCAGGAGGGATCTCGAGAGGCTGCCCGACCCCGCCTCCTGCATCAAGCCTGTGGAAGAGGAGAAGTGCTCAGGGAAGGTAAACACAGCCGGGCACCTGGGAGGGAGGACAGGAGCCACCTGATCAGAGGACAGTGATGGAAGGCCAGGGTTCCCACACATCAGACCACAGCTTCCAGCCAGGACAGCTTGGGCAGCAGTAGTCACAGGGAACACCTGGAGGCTGAGGCTGCCCACGTGACCCTTCTGGCTCCATTGGATGGCAAGCTCTGGGCACACAAGCCGCCGGGTGGATGCGGGGTGCAAAGATTGGGAGCACAAGCACCATGGGGGGCATTCCCAGTGGGACAGAAGCTCAGGAGTGAGGGGCGGGGCCCCAGAGGAGATGTCAGTGTCACCCACAGGGCTGCAGTGCACGGGCCGTGGATAAAGGATGCTGTCAGGTGAGACGTGGGCTTCCAAAGGCCCCAAGAGCGGGGCTTCGAGTCCTCTGACCTTTCTTTGAAGTGCTCTTTTGAGGCCTGTGGGTGTGTGGACAGGTTGGAGAGTGGGGTCCACATTGAATGGGACGTTGTGTTGACTCAGAACTGCTCCCAGCTGCAAGGAATTGTTAAACCCCTACACACACACACACGCATGTGCACACATATTCACACACCTAAACACATACACACACATTCACACACACACTCTCACATACATATATAATCACATACACACACACTCACATACACACAAACACACACACATACATATTCATGCCACTGTCATCTCAGAAATCTTCCTTGAAACACACACACACATTCACACCACCATCATCCCAGAAATCTTTGAAACACACACACTCACACACACACATATTCATGCCACCATCATCCTAGAAATTTCTCTTGAAACACTTGCACACACTCACGTACACATTCATGCCACCATCATCAGACCTTCATAGACAGACACCCAGGGACCTTTGTCCGAGCGAGCTGGAGGCATGAGCGACTGAGCATGTGCAGCTCCCACACCACTATATAAATATGGGGATGAACTCCATGGCTGAGTCACCATAATCGGGACACTCACTCCTTTGCGCTTCACCAGACACAGGCACAGCCGCCAGCCCCAAGAGCAGCTCCAGGCCTGGATCTGTGCTGGACACAGGAGCCAGTAGCCAGCAGGCTGAGCAAGGGTGCTAAGGATGGAAGCAAGTTGGGAGGCTGAGCACAGCTGAAGACCTGAGATCCCTGTGCCCTTGACTTCTCTGTGTGCTCGAGCAAGGACCATCCCAGCTCAGGATGAACCTTCCTACAGGATCCAGAGTCCTGCCGAACCCAACCCAGGAGCCTAGCTGCATGACCACCCCAGCCCCACCAAGCAGGTGGGACAGCTCCCAGAGCAGCATCTCCAGCCTGAGCCAGCTTCCATCCATCAGCCCCACGGTAAGCCTGGGCAAGCATGTGCATGCACAGAGCCTTCCCTGTCCCCTTCCTGGTCCCCTCCAGGGCACACACAGGGGCTTTGACAGGGAGATAGAAAAGGTCTGAACTCTGCTGTGGGGCCTTGAGCCATTACTGGACCTCTCTAAACCCACCCCCTGATAAACGGGCTGATAGAGGAGGGTGCAAGCAATGTCCTCCCTCATGGAGAGTGTTCAAGGAATAGAAAGGCCAGCCTGAGAACAAGGGGCTGGAATGGCCAGACCTGACCTTGGCTGCACCCATTCCTTTCAGAGGCTGCTCAGATACCCCATGGAGCCCTCTAGGGAGGAGGGCACATCCTGGGCCTCTGGATCCGCCCAGCCCACAGTGAAGCGTCAGGTGCCTTCTGCCACCTTCATCATCCTAGCCCAGGCCCAGGGTCACATTTCATCAACACCACTGCTAACTGGAGAGGGCTAAGGGCACCCCTCAGGACCTGGGGATGCTGGCCCAGGTGCTGGACAGGATGGGAAGGCTCCAGTAGCTATAGGGGCCACTGGGGCAGGATAGAGACCAAGCCACCCTCTCTTCTCCAGAAAGGGGTTAGGGTGGGAGGAGTCTTTACATCCCTTTGTCCTGACCTCATACGGTCATGATCTCCCTTCAGTGACCCTGAGAGGGCTAGGCTTTCTTTCTAAAGGGAATTCCCTTCATTCTTACGCCAGGCATCAAGGTCAGCTGTACTGAGTTACACTATGGGGCAATGCAGCTTCTCCTCTAAGGCTCAGAAAGGGACGGGACTCCTGAGAAGGGCTCCACCCGACTCCACGAGCCCAACGTCTAGAGGCCTCAAACACTGTCTTGGGCCCTTGGGCTGGAGTCCATACTGCAGGCAGGGATGCACCCAGGAGTTGGCTCTGCCTTCTCCCCAAGGAAAGATAGGGTGACCCAGGCCACGTCCCTGCTTGCCAGGTGCATGTCTGTCTGTCCTACCAGCCTCCAGCCGGTGATCTGAGCCCACTCCTGGAAGGCCCCTGTGCCATGATCTAGGAGCCTGGGCTCAACTTTAGAAAGGACTTTAGAAAGGCCACGTATGAGCTGTGTGTGCAAGTGACTTTGCCACTCTGAGCCTCAGTTTTCCCACCTGCCTTGTTGAGAATCCTAACTCTTCCTTCTCAGGACTACTTGAAAGTGACAAGGAATAATATGATTCCCTTGTTTCTCTGTCTCTGCAGGCAGCTGGGACTTGGGCTGCTGCCTGGATCCCCTTCCCCACGGTTGATGTTCCAGACCATGCCCACTATACCCTGGGCACAGTGATCTTGCTGGTGGGAGTAACGGGGATGCTGGGCAACCTGACAGTCATCTATACCTTCTGCAGGTGCCTGGTTGGTAGTGCTGGGCCCGGGGCATTCAGGGTGGCAGCCACGCAGACGGGGAAGAACATGCTGGCAGGACTGTTGGCTCCAACTCTGTCCAGGGCACTGTTGAGGGTAGGCAGGGAGGGTGGGGCCATGTTTTCCCCAAGGTCAGGGAAAGGGCCAAAAATGGTCCAGGGAAGCTTGACTGACTGGCGCCAGTTGAGACCCAGGTGCATCCTCTGTGGAGGCGGTGTGTGCCCAGAATATGTGGAGGTGGGTCTCTGACCATTCTGCCCTGCTCTCAGCTTACCTCTGCCATCACCTGCCCCAGAGAGTATCCTCCCTCTGCCTTGAAGAGCAGCCCTGGGCCTGGCACAGTGGCTCATGCCTGTAATCCCAGCACTTTGGGAGGCTGAGGTGGGCAGATCACCTGAGGTCAGGAGTTTGAGACCAGTCTGGCCAACATGGTGAAACCCCATCTCTACTAAAATACAAAAATTAGCCAGGTGTGGTGGCGTGTGCCTGTAATCCCAGCTGCTTGGGAGGCCGAGGCAGGAGAATTGCCTGAACCTGGGAGGTGGCGCTTGCAGTGAACCAAGATCATACCACTGCACTCCAGCCTGGGCAACAGAGCGAATCTCCATACCACCCCTCCAAAAAAAAGAGCAGCCCTGGGGACCAGGATCCTCAAGTTTCTCAAACACCCCTGACACCCACCCCCAGTGTCCCTCTCCATCTGCTCCCGTACCTGGCTTGGTGGCTGAAGGACTGAGCACCTCATTTCTCCTCCTTGAGTTCACCTTTTCTTACCTGCAAAATGGAGCTGTGCTTCATGCAGTCACTGTGATGATGCAGTAAGTTCACGGATGTGCACTGCCCCGCAAATGAGCCACTTGCTGAGTGCTGTGCACTGGAGTGAGTCACTTCATGGGTGGGAGTGTCTTGTCTGGAAAATGGGAACAATGAGATCTCCCTCAGGGTAGATGGAAAGAAGTTTGACAACAGGGCTGAGGCTGGTGGCCGAGCCTGGCCCAGCTGTGATGTGCAGCGGTCAGCATCTCTGCCCTTTGCCATCTCCAAGGGTGAGGACTGGAGAGGTAGTGTGCCTGGCAGGGCGCAGGCAGAACGTGACACTGGAGAAAGGGTGGGGGAGGAGGGAGGCGTGAGAAGCCGTGGGAAGGCACAGTCAGGGCACGCAGGAGGAGGAGCCTGAGCAGAAGCCCCTAGGGAGGCCTTGGCCTGGAGGGACTCAACGAAACCAGCGAATTGGCCAAGGAGATGGTGTGAGTCATGAAGAGGGATTTAGAGGGCGAGAAGAGGAAAGGGACATTATCCAAGAACCGGCCTGTGCTGGGCCACTTCTCAGGTTTTGGAGAGAAACTGTCCGCTGCTTCACTCTGAGGGAGCTGTCTTGGGGTCCTCATTCAGCCCGCACTGCTGGATTCAACAGCTGCTCGGCTGGTCCCTGCCAGCCAGTGGGCTAGCTCTGTGGCCCGGCAGCTCATGCCTGTCTGTAGGCATACGTGTGTGTGCATGTGTGAGTGTGTGGCACGTGTGTGCACATGTGTGCTTGGAGGGTACAGAAAGCTCCCCATAGCTCTGGAGGTGTCAGGAAGCACCTCCTAACAGCTTCCGACCCTCCCAGGAGCAGAGGCCTCCGGACACCTGCCAACATGTTCATTATCAACCTCGCGGTCAGCGACTTCCTCATGTCCTTCACCCAGGCCCCAGTCTTCTTCGCCAGCAGCCTCTATAAGCAGTGGCTCTTTGGGGAGACAGGTAGACACTGGGGGTCCCTTTTACTGGAGGGAGGAGGGGGGTTTTGACCTGGGAATGCCCATGGTGGAGGGTGGCCCAGAGGAGGTGATTTGCTGCTCCTGGGCAGAGAGTGGGTAGCTGCCCTCAGTCCCATGAATGAGCAAGAAGGGAAGACGTGGTGTTGGTCCTGAGGCTTCTGCCAGCCTTGGCCAGATGTGGCAGGTGGAGGGGACGGAGCACTCAGGCCTGCTCTTCCTGCGAGGGGAGGGCCGGAGCAGAGTGCACTTCGGCCCCAGACCCTCCTCCCCAGGACTCAGCGCAAGGGCTGTGCCCACAGGCTGTGAGTTCTATGCCTTCTGTGGGGCTCTCTTTGGCATCTCTTCCATGATCACCCTGACGGCCATCGCCCTTGACCGCTACCTGGTGATCACACGCCCACTGGCCACCATTGGTGTGGCATCCAAGAGGCGTGCAGCGTTTGTCCTGCTGGGCGTTTGGCTCTATGCCCTGGCCTGGAGTCTGCCACCCTTCTTTGGCTGGAGTAAGTGAGCTGGTGGAACTGGAAGAGGGGCGGATAGGCTGGGAGGGGCACATTCAAAGGGAGGTAGATGGGCTTGGGTCAGCCAGCTGGTGGGGGGCAGGGGTGTCCAGGAACCACCTGAGCCTCAGGTCAGATGGACATTCAGCAAGGGAAACTGACACTGCCCCATCAGGGGCCAGAGGATCTCCTGAGCAGCTGCTCCTCACATACAGAGACTTTCTGCATGGGACAAAGTGACAGGTACTTTTGATGCTGAGTCAGACCAGGCAGGGGCTGGAGTATGAGGCCTCTGCAGGTGGAGGAGTGGAGAGCAAGGCAGTAGCTTTCCTGGGGCAAGACCAGGCCTTTGGCTGAAGCCCTGGCAAGCACAGCCTTGCAGTTACAGTAAGGTTTCTGCTCAAATCTAGCAGGAATGGGAGTCAGCGGGCTTTGCAGGACATCCATACTCCCTCCAGCTTCCTTACTGCACTGGACAAGGCCAGGTCAGGGGCCAGGGCCATGTATGGGGACCCGAATGCCACATACAAAGCTCCTGTCAGATAAGGAGCCGAGGTCAATGCCACCCCAAAGGCTGAGTGCCTGTTCTGGCTCTCAGGCGCCTACGTGCCTGAGGGACTGCTGACATCCTGCTCCTGGGACTACATGAGTTTCACGCCGGCCGTGCGCGCCTACACCATGCTTCTCTGCTGCTTCGTGTTCTTTCTCCCTCTGCTTATCATCATCTACTGCTACATCTTCATCTTCAGGGCCATCCGGGAGACAGGACGGTAAGAGCCAAGGATGGAGGGGGACTACAGGAAAGGGGCTGGCCCCTTGGCCAGGCGGCCCCTGCCCCACCACTCATACCTGCACCAGCCCACCAGAGCATGCCCAGTGGGTGAAGGCAGGCTGGGCATGTGCTTATGGGGCAGTGGTGTCTACGGAAGCCTCAGGAGACAAGGGCTTCTGGGGATGGCTTTTAGGCATGGCTGAGGGGGCCGAGAAGGCACACAGAATCGTGGGGGGCAGATGAGGCCTCACATCATGGAAAACTTTCTGGAAGTCAGGGCTGCCTGCACTGGAAGGAATGACTCTCCTGAGTGCCCCCCCAAGGATAGTCCAGGGAGGCTCCCTGATAGCAGCTGTGCCTCTGGTGCTCACTGGCACCCGGCTGTGGTCAGACCCAGACTATGCATCTTTCCTAGGGCTCTCCAGACCTTCGGGGCCTGCAAGGGCAGTGGCGAGTCCCTGTGGCAGCGGCAGCGGCTGCAGAGCGAGTGCAAGATGGCCAAGATCATGCTGCTGGTCATCCTCCTCTTTGTGCTCTCCTGGGCTCCCTATTCCGCTGTGGCCCTGGTGGCCTTCGCTGGGTGAGCAGTGACTAAAGGGTTGAGGAAGAGTCTGAAGGAGGGGGCAGGAACAAGAAGTCTGGGCAGCGTCTCCCTCCCAGCCAACCCCGGCCAGCCATCCTCACAGCTTATTCTCTCCCTGGGTAAGGTTCCCAGTCCCAAGGTGGGTGGGGGGCCACCTAGTTCCTGGAGGCACCAGGGCACATGCAGAGGAGCTCTGAGCCCCACACAGCTTTGGGCAGACGGCCTGCCAGTCCCTTTGGAACACACAGCTCCCTCTCTTCCCTCTCTGCCTGGGCTGTGGTCACACAGCCAGAGGTGCTGCCCACCTCCAGGAATGGGTCCCTGAGAGCTGCCCTTCTAGCCCTTTGTGGCTAGAGTCTGGGAATTGTGACAACCGCAGCAGCATGGATGCAGGCTCAACTTCAGAAATGCTTCTGAGAAGTGAGGGCTATTAAACACTGGAACTGTCTAGACAGGACACCTTCTAGGAATGGCCTGGTCCCCGCAGGGCCCTACTGTGGGGTTTCTCACGGTTGGGGTGGAATGTGGGAAGAGCTGGGCTCCAAGGATCAGAGTCAATGGGGGTAAGCGGGGTATCGCCAGCAGCGCAGGCTCCAAGGGACAGTGGACCTGGGTCCTTTCACCCCAAACCTGGCACATCTTCCTTCCAGGGCCACACTCTCAACCATCTGCTGCTCCATCCCACTCACTCAGGGGATGGAGTTCACTCAGATGAACTTAGATGGAGTTCACTCCTGGCACAAGCTGGGTGTGGTGGCTCATGCCTGTAATCCCAACACTTTGGGAGGCCAAGGCAGGTGGATCACCTGAGGTCAGGTGTTGGAGACCAGCCTGGCCAACATGATAAAACCCCATCTCTACCAAAAATACAAAAATTAGCCAGGTGTGGTGGTGGGCGCCTATAGTTCCAGCTACTCGGGAGGCTGAGGCAGGAGGATCACTTGAACCCAGGAAGCGAAGGTTGCAGTGAGCTGAGATCACACCACTGCACTCCAGCCCAGGTGACAGGGCAAAAAAATCAATAATTATCCTGGCACTGCCAATTCTTCCCTATGGGGCTGACTTAGCTGTGCTGGTTTGGGCCGGATTAGGATTTGGGCTTTGGCAGGGCCTGGCCCAGAGAAGGTACGTCAGGAGGGCCAGCTAGCTTGGGGACCACACCTTCTCTGTCCTAGGTATGCACACGTCCTGACACCCTACATGAGCTCAGTGCCAGCCGTCATCGCCAAGGCCTCTGCAATCCACAACCCCATCATTTATGCCATCACCCATCCCAAGTACAGGTGTGGCTCTTTCCTGGGACCCCATACCATGGCCTCTGAGGGCCTGGCCTGCAGATGGGGGCTGGGGCCACCACCTTTCCTGTCTCTTGTATGTGTGTTGGATGGGCGCCACCAGCAGTTGGGAACAGCCAGTAACACTGAGTGGGGTCTGGAGTTAGTGTGCCTCCCTCCCCTGCCCGTTTCCCAGGGGCACAGTGTGGAGGGAGGTCCGGGCTCCCTGGGCAGTGTCCAATCCTAACTATGGGACCTTCAGAGCTGGGGTGTAGGGCAGCCAGGACAGTCCTGTGAAGTTAAGCACCCCCGAATAGTGTCATCCTAAAAAGACAACAGCAGGGAGTGCTCAGCTCTGCTCCCAGGGCCTGGCAGGGGACTGGGGTGGCTCTGGGCCAGTGTGTGTGCTGACAGCAACCCAGCAAGTCCGCTTCTCCCTCCGTGCTTCCTTTTGCCTGGTGGTGTCAGTCACTCACTGCCCTTCCAAGGCCAGTGGCAGGCCTGAGCGCATCCAGCACAGAGGCTGCTCAGGAGTGTCTCTCGTCACCATTACCAGAGATGTGGCTTAGGCCAGCCACTTGAAGGCTGGAACTGACATCCCTAGGCACTCCCTGCATGCCTACCACCCAGAGTCTGTCTGTCCCTCCCCCCAGCCCTGTGAGCCTGTCAGTCTCCCACCCAGCGTCTGTCTTTCTGTCCTCATCACCTGCCATAGTTCCCAGGGTCTCAGCCTCTCCACTTCCCAAAGGCTCTCGTAACCATACATTAGGCCTGTACCAGCCTGTGCATCCATCCCCTCCCCTGCATCTGTCTGCCCATCCCCTGGCCCTAATCAGATGTGCGGCCCCTGCAGGGTGGCCATTGCCCAGCACCTGCCCTGCCTGGGGGTGCTGCTGGGTGTATCACGCCGTCACAGTAACCCCTACCCCAGCTACCGCTCCACCCACCGCTCCACGCTGATCAGCCACACCTCCAACCTCAGCTGGATCTCCGGAAGAAGGCGCCAGGAGTCCCTGGGCTCAGAGAGTGAGGTGGTAAGGACCCCGGACCCTCACCAGCTTGAGCCTGGCCATCCCTTCCTCAGGCAGCCCTAGGGCTCTGGGAGGGACATGGGCTCTGGCAGAGGTGCCTGTGAGACTCAGGGACCCTCAGGATGCTGGCACCCTGGCAGGAAGAGCCCCTCCCAACACCCCCATGGAGTTCATCATCCTCCCTGATAGGAAGGGCACTAGGGCCAGACAGGGGATGGTTTGGGTGTTCCCAGGAGTGGGGCCAGGATTGAACACAGGTCTTCCAACTCCAGGCCATGTCCTTTTTCACACTGACACTCTCCCTAGAGCCGCAGCTTGAAGAGATCAGTGCATCTGGCCCTAGATAGGGCTCCAGAGAGACAAGGCAGGAGTTAGCTTGGAGCTCCTTGCTCCTCAGCAGTAAGCCCCCTCCTCCTGGGAGCCTTGAAGAGCCCACAGGATGGGCATGGGCCCTGGAGATGGGAGACGTGGCTTTGAGCCTCAGCTTACCACGTGCTTGCTGTGGGAGACTGGGCAGTTCACTCACCCCTCTGGGGCTGCACGTCCTCCTCTGAAAGGGAAAACGGGTGTCTCACATCAACGCTGGCTAGGTGTGCCCAGGGATGAGTGTCAGCCCTCCTTGGCGCCTGCAGCTCTGCTGCCCCTAGATACCCCCAGGAAAGCTCCGTATGCCACCAGCTCCTGGCCCCCCTCACTTGGGCTCCTCCTTAATTCTACCTACAGCGCCCTCTGTGGGCCTCAGCAAGAGCTGCCGCCGACTGTTCAGCCACTGATCGCCTTGGGCTGCCAGCATCCCTGCGGGTTTCAGTTGAGGGACTGAGAGGAGCTGTCAGGGGTCCCTCCTGTAAACCACTGTAGTGAACAACAAAGAAAAATCTAATCTGTTAATGGAGGCCTAGACCCTCGTGAAGACCACCCATCTATTCAAATATAAATAGCCACGTGCTTAGGAAAGTGTGCAGGTGTGCAGATGGGGAACACACCTGCACGCACGCGCACACACCAACACACACCCTGTCACAGGCACGCACAATTTACGGGTTTTATTTAGTGACCAGCAACCGTGCAAATGGTGTCAGGGGCCTCCCGCAATGAATACCTGTGGGGAGGATGGAGGAGGGCCTGGTGGGGGAGGGGCAGGACCAAAGCTGTGGACTGTCCTCTCACCTCAGAGTCACTCTCTCACCTCTCCCAGGGCTGGACACACATGGAGGCAGCAGCTGTGTGGGGAGCTGCCCATCAAGCGAACGGGCGGCCCCTCTACGGTCAGGGTCTGGAGGACTTGGAAGCCAAGGCACCGCACAGGCCCCAGGGACGGGAAGCAGAGACTCCAGGGAAGGTGATTGGATCCGGTACCTGCCAATCCATAAGGGGGTGGGGACTAGGGGCGAGTAGCCCAGGGAGTGGCCAGGAAAGGGGGCCTTCTTCTCGTGGGCGGGGGCGACACCCTTCAGGAATCACCTGCTCCCAGCACCTCGCAGCTCTTCCTTGTCCGTCTGGGGGTCTCTGTGACTCCAAGATGCTCTGAGCAGGGCCTGCATGTGGTCTGCACTTGTCTGTGTGTGATCGTGTAACTCTGACTCTGCACAGCGCTGTTGGCTGTGCTGTGCCATGATGAGTGTACATGTGTGTGTCCACGAGGTTAGGGGATCTGCAGCCGGCAGAGCATAGCTCGAGCATGTGTGTGGCCATGTGTCCGGCGCATGCTCTGTCACTCTGACACCCATGACTGAGCGTGCTCCAATGTGTCTGCTGTAAGCTATGCATGTGACCAAGTGTGGGTGATGTGTAACTCTGTGTGACTGCAAGGTTGGACATACCTGGGGAGGAAGGGGCTGCAAGCTGTGTATGTGTTCACCATGAATGTCCTGAGATCAGGATGTCACTCGGAACACTTGTGGCTATTAAAAGAAGGCCAGCTGTCGGCCCAAGTGCCTATCGAATGGAATGTCGATGGCGATTAGAGAAGGCCATATTCTGGAACACTGGAAATGCCATGTGCACAGGCTCCCAGGCAGCCCTTCGCCCCAGCTGACAGCTCCCTGTCTGCCCCTCCTGTCACACCCACACAACACCCCCAGCTCGGCTCCTGGGCTCCTCAGGCTTCCCTAGCTGGTCCAAGGCCAAAGGCACATTCCTGCCTTTCTTCCTTCCCTAGTGCTGTGCCCTGTGCGTCCAAGAACTAGAGCCCTGGGCTGTCCCTGCAGTTGGGGTACCTCAGCCTCCCCCAGCATTCCCCCAAAGGGCACTGCCCCCTGTCCTGGAGTCCAGGCACTGTGCATGCCACAAAGGCCAGGACAAAGGCCTGGCAGTGACCCCCAGGCTGACCAGGCACTGATGAAAGACACAGTGCCTGTCTTGGAGGGATACTGGGCTGGGCTGGGGTGCTGGGCAGCCATCAGCAGTCACCAAACACATGTGATAAGTGCTGTCATCGAGGTGTGAGCACACAGGGTACTGAAAGCAGGGGCAAGTCCCCAACGCTCCTCAGGAAGGTAGAAATGAAGCAGGGATCTGCAGTCAGCCGGGGCGGGGAGTGTGGGGAGCACTGAGTGGTCCAGGATGAGGATACAGCCTGTGTGACTGTGTAAACATAGGGGCACAGGGGCACAGGGGAGGGAGCTCAACATACCCTGGAGCAGGATGTCTCTCTGTTCCAGGAGATACCGGCCAGAGGTACCCTGGAGATTGGCAGTGGGGGACAAAGGAGAGCGAAGGGGGGCAGGAAGTGGTAGGAGCAGTGGGAAGGCCCCATAAGGGACTGGCCTGAGGTGTCTCCAGACCTGATCTGGGGACAGGTAGCCCCGGAAGGGGGTTGGTCAGCTTTGCAAGGTGAAGACCAGAGGAAACCAGTGCTGCAGGGCAGCAGGAGCGAGGGGTGATTGCAGTCTCCGCATGTGGAGGAGAGGAGAGGAGAGGATTGGCCGGTGGGGGTGAGAATGAGTTCATTTGTGGCCCAGGGAGTCAAGAGCCCGGGGAGCATCCCAGGAGCTGCTCTGCAGGCAACACTAGGCATTGCTGGTTCCTCCTCCGGCATGTGGACTCTGGGAAGGCCCATCCCTGACCCAGGACACAATCTGGCCCTTCCATGCAACCTCCCCTAGCCCTCGGTGACCCAGTGTATGGAGGGTCATTGAGAGACTGCCTCCAGTGAACTGCTCCTCCACTAAACAGATGTGTGCTGTTTGTTTGCAGACCAAGGGGCTGCTCCCCAGCCTGGACCCCAGGATGTAGGACGCCCACTGGCCCTCCCTTTCTTCTGGGACACGTCCAGCCCCCCAACATCTCCTGCATACACACAGATCCAGGATTACCCTGTGAGCCTGCAGGCTCTGGAAGGGGTCCTGTCACCCGTGCTGCATGGAATTCGAAGTCCCATCCCCATGTCCCCTCTCCACACTTCAAAACTCCTGCCCCAGAATGTCCTCCACACCCACTTTCCAATTCAGCAGCTGCACCCCAGGCTCAGCCTGAAGGGTATGTGCCCAGGCCCTCCGGCTTCCCGTGTTGTCTGCCTCTCCTCAAATGCTGTGTGCTGCAATTGTCCAGCCGATGACAATGGTGATGGCTCCAGGGAACACACAGCTATTTATGAGCTTCTGTACCCAGGCTGGGCCTGTCACTGGCATAGGAAGTCCAGCCCCGCATCTCCCACTGCCGAGAGCTGAAGCCAAGCACAGACCTCCCTTTGCACACTGGAACAGTTACTTACCTCTGGCTTCTTCCCCCAGCATACCGTTGTCGCTGTGGCCCACATTCCTGTGCACACGGGCATTTGCAGACACGCTCTCCCGTAGCTACCTATCTGAATGCACACCAAGCACACGTGTGCGCACTCTGTGATTCGTTTCATGTAGTGGTCTCAGCTCCTCCCAGGGCTGTGTGGATCTGACAGGTATAGGAAAATAAACAGCAGAGGTGTCCTCAGACAAATATGGTCTCTACCTGTTGGTGCTGTTATGGGAGCGAGAACCAGGGCCTGGCCTCTGATGCCTCCAGAAACTTCACTTCCTCCCCTCCCTCTGTCCCCATTCTTGGACTTTCACTCTGCAGGCCCACCTCAAACTGCAGGGAGCACCAAAGAGAAGGAACAAAGGCCAGGCTGGCCCCCATCCCCACTCACTCCCCAGTGAGCCACTGAGCTCCGCCCAACCCATGGGTACCAGCTGCTCTCTGACTGGCTTCAGGTCTCCCGGGGGAGGCAGATGGAGGGAGGCCGGCCTTTGCCTTTAAGAGCATTCTCCTGCCACCGCTCCCTTTCCCCAGAGGCGAGCTTCATCAGGCAGGAGCCAGAGGCCAGAGAAAGAGCCTGCAGCTCCAGGTACAGCCTCCCCCAGCTCCCCAGCCCTGTGCAGGGTGGGTGCCTTCCTTCTCCCACACTGGTTATGCTCTGTTGCTGGGTCCTCCCCAGACTGGCAGGATGGACAGACACCCCTAGGAAAGGGCATAAGGCTGGAGTTAGGGATGAATGGCACGGGGCTTTGCCAGGAGGGGCAGGGAATGGTACGGGGGAGGGATGCTGGCCGTGGACTGCTGGCCTCTTAGGCTGGGCTGCGTGATGTAGGGTGAAGGAGGTGATTAAGTGGGGAAGGGACACAGGTCTTTCCCTGGCTTCTTCCACTTGATAGTTTTGTGACCTTGGGCAAGTGACCAAACAGCCCAGTAATATGGACGATGCTACCTTGCGCTTTGCATGTGCCAGACGCCAGGTGTAAGGCTGGAAGCTGAGAAATGACTCACACCCAGGCCTGCACTGACTCCTGAGGGTCCAAGCCAGAGCCCTCCAAGGGGGCCAGCAAGCAGCCAATCCAGTTGCCTCCCCTGAGCCTCAGTTTCCCCAACCAGGGAGCTGGGGTGGGCCTTGATCTATCTCCAGACTACATAGGGACCTGAGGTCTTTCTTGAGGAAGGGGTTGGCCCAAAGACCACACTCCAGAAGTCCCAAGGCGCCAAGGCCCCCACCCAGAACACATTGTCTCTGGGGTACGGGCTGAACATGCCACACATGCTTCTCTTCCCTACCCCTCCTGGCCCTGTGTCCTAGCAGCTGAGCAAATGGCGTCTCCTCCCTTCTCCCTGCCCCTGCCATTCCTGTGCAAAGGGCACAGGGCCTGGCGTGTGGCACTGGCAGCTGGAGCTTTCCATGCTGCCGTCAAGTTTTCCAGAGTACAAATGAGACAGGAGAGCCAGGAATAACTGGCTGGGCCCCCAGGGGGTCTGGAAGGGGTGGGCCTGCCTCAGACCTACTTTCAGACCCTGTGTCAAGGGGGTGCAAGCAGAGGGCCAGCTGCCCAGGACCAGGGCTTTGGGAGGCATCCATGGCCACTGGGAGCCCATGATCTGGCATACATCCTGTAGGAATCGGCCCAGGCTCCAGTGTGGCCTGGGTCCACTCCTTGCGTGACCTTGGAGAAGTCATTTAACCTCCCTGAGGCTTGTCTCCTGCAGGCCCATGTGGCAGCCTCTCAGGATCCCAGGGAGTAAAGGGCCCGTGCTGAGCTTGGCCATGCCTAGAGCTGCTGCTATTATGATCATTTTTACGGCTGGACAACCCTGGGCCAGTCCCAGACCAGCTACAGCCTCAGCTCAGGCACCTCCAGGGCGCCACATTGGATAAAGCACAAACTTAGAATTCTGGGTGAGGACCACAGGGCAGCAAAGTCCCTGCCCAAGGGAGCTCAGGTTCCCCCTATCTTCTGAGCAAGAGGATGGGTACCACGGAGCAGGAAGAGCAAGTGTCTGCGCTCTCCAGAGGACACAGGAGCAAGGAGACCAGGGCATTCTCACCAACCTGGCCAGTCCCCCTTCGTGCCCCCTGAGGGGTGCTGGGTGCCGGACATCCCTCCCCAGGGGCTATATTAGCCGTGTGAGTCACGGTGGACCGGCTGGGAGGCCACAGGCGGGCGGGCACAGTGTAGGGTTACAGTCCATTTATGGGCGCAGCCGAGGGCAGATATCAGTGTCGATGGCATTCGCTCCCAGCTATTCTTAGGAGCCTCTCAGGAGCTCCACACAGCCCTGCCGGGCAGCAAGGGACAGAGCAGGCAAGGCCAGGGGGGCAGGGGCAGGGACAGAGGTGCGGGCCGGGCAGGCGGAGTGTGTGAGTGCCCTCTCACTCAATCCTCTCTACCTTTTGTTCACAGAGGTGACTGCTGACAGCACCGGCATGTCTTACAGTGTGACCCTGACTGGGCCCGGGCCCTGGGGCTTCCGTCTGCAGGGGGGCAAGGACTTCAACATGCCCCTCACTATCTCCCGGGTGAGTGCACCCTGCCACAGCCTGGCACCCGAGGGGCCGGGCACACTTGGAGGAAGGCATGTGTGTCCATCTGTCTGTCTGTCTGTCTGTCCTTTCTGAGGCTCTCAGAAAGCAGAGCATGTCCCATCCTCTGGGACTGGCCTGGTCCTCTGCTCTCAGCCACAGCTGTTTGCTCACCGGAGCCTGCTGGCCTGTTACGAGTGTGAGAAATCATGAACGGGTGGTAGGTGTTTTCAGCAGAGAAGAAAATGCTGAGTTTTCAGGCAGGCAGGCAGGTAGCTGGGCAGAGAATACAGTGCCTTCCTAATCCCTTCCCTGTTAGGGTGGGCTCTGGGTGCCCCCAAGCCCGGAACATTTCCCCAGAGGTGGGCAGCTGCTTTGGGAAGGGAGGATTCCCAGCATTAAGAGGGCAGGTGATGGGTAGGTGGATAGACGGACGGACAGACTGTTGACCTTGGTTGCCCTGCTGTCAGAGCGTGGGGCTGGGCTGAGTACGGGCTCCAGCACCCACTCCATCCCAAGCTTGAGACGCCAGCCCTCTGGCTCATGAGGCTGGGCCTTCTTCCCTCACCTGCTTGAGCTCTTCCCCATTCACCATGGCTGCTTTGTCTGTCTCACGTCTGGTTCCCCACATGCGCTGGGGCCTGCGGAGATGGCCCCATGTCCTGTGATGTCTGTGACGGGGAGCAGCACGGCCTGATGCGGATGACACAGAACATTGGGGGTTGTCTGAGTAACTCTACTGCCTGGCTGGAGACAGCAACACCAGAAAGGCAGAAAGCTAGCCATGCTCCCGAGGAAGCACTCAGGAGCAGGAACTGATGGGAGACCAACACCTGGACCATAGCAGGCGCTCACTCAGTATTTGTCAAACAGAGACTCCCCAGCAAGGCACTGGTAGACACTGAAGACAGGGCTGAAGGCCCCAAGTCTCAGGGTGAACCGTGAGGCATACAGGGCAAGGACAACCCTGCCTGGTGTCTGAGCCCCTGGCAGTGCTGGCCTGGGCACGAGGCAGGACAAGGAGGTCCCCAGGCTGTCACTGGAGGGTAGTGGGTGGGCAGGGATATCTGGGCTATTGCCTACCAGGAGAACAAGAAGACAGTTTCTTCTCCGGGGCCTTAGGGACTTGGCTGGGGCCTGGGGGCTAAAGGAAGGGGTTGGAGGGGAGGCACTTAAGCGGGCAAGGCCTGAAGGTGCTTGGCAGAGGTGCCAGGGAGCCTGGGCAGAGGGTCAGGAGCCAACACCCCCACTGGAGGAGTAGTCTCTGTTTTGGAACTTTGGGTTCTATGGGTACTTGGGGGGACCCCAGAAGTAGAAGCCCCACCCAGGGGTGCCATGAGAGCCTCATAATAGCCACAGAGACCACATGCTTCCAGGATGGGTGCTGGCCTGGCTCTGGCACAGGGAACAGGCTCTGCCCTCCGTCATTCACCTGGAGATGTGGCTTGTGCTAACCTAGAGACTCCACCCTCCAGACCGACTGCCCTGGAGACCACAGGGTCCTGGACACCCACAGCCTAGCACACTTTGCATGATGTGGTGGCCTGTGGCCATGTGAGCCCCAGCAGATTCCCCACTACGCCGCACAGCTCCCACCCCCACGGTTGCAGGCCTCGTTCCTGTACAAGGTGGAGCTCTCTCATAGGTCCTGTAGCCTCCCCTGCCTGGGCCTGCACCCACATGTGCCCCAGCTCCACCATCTCGAGGCCTCCTGCTGGTGCTCTCTGCCCTATCCCTCTGGGTGCAAATTGGCCACCAGGCCCAGTGGCACTCAGGATAGTCAATGACCTCACCCAGGGTCTATGTGCCACCTGGCCCCAACCAGCCAGGGGCTTAAATGGCAGTCCAGAGGCCTTAAGCTAGATAGCAGGAGGAATGTCGTTACTGCGGGGAGGGGGTGTGTGGGGATGTGCTGGATCCAGTGACTGGGGGAACTTTTAATAATAGAACCTGAGGTTCAGGCAGGGCACTGGGGGATGGGCATAATGGCCTCTCAGCTTCCTTCAGGGGCATACTCCAAATCACTTGAGCCATGGAGCAGGCTGGACTGGGTGCTGGTGCCCTCCCCAGGGCTTGAAGCTTGTTGAGAAATTCTGGTGGTGGGCTGCTGGTAGCCTGGTCTTGTGTCCTGGTTCAGTGCCACTGGCCAGGCAGGCCTTGTGGAAACAGCACTACCATCCCACCAGGGCCGTAGGATTTCCGGCTCACCAGGCCCTTCTGCACGAGGGACATCTCCCTAAGGGGGAGGTAGGGCCAGAGCTCTCTGGAGGAAACCCACTCCCACCCCAGCCAGGACCTGAGCCTGTGTCATAGGGCTCCGGAGGCAGGAGTCTGTGACCCTGTGTGGTGGGCAGGCAGGTGAGGCTGGGATCATCACCTCGCTTCAGAGCCTGGCAAACTGAGGCTTGACTTTGCTCACAGGACAGGGATGGCCATGGGTGGATCTCCTGTGTCCTGGTCACTCCTAACTCCCATGCCGGCCCGCTCAGCCCTCTGACTGGGAATACCAGAGAGGCACTTGGGAGGGCCTGTCCCCTCTCAGCTGCAGGTGTGTGCTGCAGCTCCTCCTGAAAGGACACAGGCCACCTGCAGGCTGGGTGGTGGCTCCCAGGGACCCACGGCAGCAACCTTGGAGCAGCGGCATCCCCTCAAGGCCTCCCTTCAGAGGGTCTCCGCTTGCAGACCCACAGAGAAGGGGGTTCAAGAGGTAGCATGGGAGCGAAGGGTGGTGGGGAAATGCCTTTATTTATCCTGGACAGGTGTGGCTGCGCCTGCAACATGAGCTGCCCTCTCACCCCACCCCAGCCAGTTCTCCAGGAAGTGGGGAAGGGGAACAGCCTAGAGAGGGAGCAGCTCCAAAGGCCCAGCCCCGACTGCCCTGGCAGCTGGCCAGAGGCTGGAGCCATGGTCTAGGGTCTCGCCTTTGTGCCTTCTATGCCCAGGCTTTGGGGAGAGGAGCATGCGCTGTTCGGCTCTGCTGCTTTCAGCTGTGTCGCCTCATTTACCCGCTCAGCCTCAGTTTTTCTCACTTTTAAAATGCGGATAGCGGCCTGGGCACTGGGCTCATACTTATAATCCTAGCACTTTGGGGGGCCAAGGGCGGCAGATCACTTGAGGTCAGGAATTCGAGATCAGCCTGACCAACATGGTGAAACCCCTGTCTCCACTAAAAATACAAAAATTAGCCAGGTGTGGTGGTGTGCACCGGTAATCCCAGCTACTGGGGAGGCTGAGGTAGGAGAATTGCTTGAACCCAGTAGGCAGAGGTTGCGGTGAGCTGAGATCGAGCCACTGCACTGCAGTCTGGGTGACAGAGTGAGACTCCATCTCAAAACTAAATTAATTAATTAATTAAAATAAAATGGTGCCTTCCACACCTGTGAGAGCACTTTCTAACAGGCACTTGTGAAAACTTTCCACATGTTGTCTACCAGGGCTGGTTGTGAGGCTGGTCAAGTGGGAGGCTGAGCCTGGGCCTAGGAGGGGCCCGTCTCTCTGTGGAAGCCCTCCGTCCCTAGGGCCTCGGCCGCCCTGCCTGCAGGCTGACCTGGAGCATCAGCCCAGAGGCCTTTCCTCCTCCTCTGCTGGTTTCGGTTCCGGTATTTATCAGACTCTCCCAGCTGTGATGGGGACATGCTGAGGACAGAGGGTCTCTGGGGAGAGGAAGGGGGATGGGCTGAGACTATTCTGGGGTAGCTGTGCCTGCAATTCCTGGAATTTTGGGGCTGCTGGAGCACGTAGTGTTATTTCTTGGGCAGCTCTTAGCAGTGCTGACAGGCCGTGCTGTTTATAGCTGCACTGAAGGTCAGGCAAGCCTCCGAGGGCTTCTGTGGGGCTGGCAGGGACCTACCCGCAACATCCATCTATCAACAGGGGAAGATAAGCGGCCAGAGGCTCAGAAGCTCACAGCTGGGGAATGCATTCTTAGAGGTCCCCCAGGCCAGGTCCTCCCTGCCGCTCAGAACTGCATCTGACTCTGCAAGGGCTCCAGAAACAGAGGACTCGAGGCTGGCTGGGTCCTGGGGAATGAACTAGACCCCTGGAGACCCACAGGCCAGGACGCAGGGCAAAGGCAACTGCATGAACAGCCCCAGGGCTCCACGGGCTACAGGCATTTCAGGGTAGCCAGTGTCAGGACTGCAGAGCTGTCTGAGGAAGTCTGGGCCGGGCCCTGCAGGGGAGCCCTCCGGTCTAGTGGGTAGCTCCACAATCCCCTAAGTCTTCTTCCTTTTCTATATGGTCCCCTCTCATCCAGAGGCTGCCCCTGACTGCAAAGACCCTCCCCCACACCGAGCCCTTACCCCCAAACACAGCTTCAACCAGACTCCACCTCTGCCCAGGACCCCCTCTTGGATGCAATAATGGACCTTGCTGGTGGCCCCTGAGAGCCAGTGCCCATGAGGGCATTTTACTGGCCACAACCAAGACACAGATGGAACTGTGGACCTGGACAGGAGGAAGAAAGGCAGGAGAGACTCAAGAGACGCTGGAGGAAAGCCAGGGGAGGTGTGGTCAGCTAGAGAGGGGCAGTGATCCCTGCCTTTGGACACAGGAGGTGGCGGGGCCAAAGGCAGGCGGCTGTGTGTGAGCAGGTGGGATGCAGTGGCAGTGGGGCCAGGACGTGCAGGTCACTTCTCAGAGGAGTCTGGAGGTGCAGAAAGGAGACATGACAGGAGCCAGTTGGAGCCACCCAGGCAGGCAGGCAGGCAGGCAAGCAGAGGCTTATTTACCAGCCAGGATGGGGGTGGGGAGTGGGACCTTGGGGAGATAGAAGGTTCCAGTGAGAGGGTGAGCATGAGCAAAGCCCCAGGGGAGGCCAGATGGGAAGGGAGCGAGCAGGGCAAGACAGTAATTTAATCAAACAATGAAAATGCACTTTGGGCACCCCCAACCCAGGCAGGCAGTCTGGGAGTGTGTGGAAGGGAGCTGCTGGAGCTGGTACCCCTCCTACCCATCTGCTGCCTGCCCTCAGCCTCCACCCACCACATCTACACTGGCAGATCTAGAAGAGGAGAAAGGCAGGGGCCTGCCTGGTTTGAACACCGGGAGTGAACGATGGCCAGAAACTTCTGCAGAGCCCAGCTGCTCTCCCTGCTGCCAGGGAACTGGGGAAATAGGAGCCGGCGGCATGGGTGTGTCTGAAGCCCCACTGGCGCCTCCTTTTAGCTGGACCCTGGACAGAACTTTCTGCCCCTCCCCCTAACACCCAGATCCCTCTAGGGCCAGCAGGCTGGCTCAGAACTGGTCGGTCAGGGCTAGCCCCTCAAGCCCCACCCTCTGCCAGCTGTGTATCTTATTTCCTGTGAAGCCCAGGGATGCAGCCTGCCAGCCTCGCACCTTCTGCGGGTAGCGGATGGGGTCAGCACTGTGCCTTCTGGATTTGGAGTTTTCCTGAAACTCTCTCAGCTCTCCACTCTCCTTACATAATCCCCTGTTTAACGACTTAATCCTCACAACAATACCAAGAAAGGCATTGTCACTCTCTTGACAATGGAGGGCTTGGAAGCTGGCACTGGAGCTGGGAGCTGGCTCATACTGGCACCTGTGCTCCTCCTTTGCTGCCTCCCCACCCCTGGCCCCCAGTATGCACAGGTGGCTCTGGCACCAATTATCCCTGAGCTGCCCTTGGGGGTACCCTAAGACCTTGGCTCAGCAAGGCAGAACGGCTCCTAGGGGTGGGGGGCTGATCTTGGCCTCCAAACACCTACAGCCTGTCTCGGGAGCTTTGGAGACAGGAGCTGGGTGCCCCACCCTGAGACCATTCTAGACTCTGCCCAGGGTTGAGTTTCCAGGGTTTAGAGGGGCCCATTGGCTGGAGAAGACGAAAATGTGAAGTGGGAATGAAACGCTCATTCAAGGGAGATATTTAAATGCCCAAAAGGAAATAGAAAGATTAAAAAGAAAAAGAAAATCACAGCTCTAAGACTTTGGGTTATTTGGGCCCTTTCTGAAACGCAGAAAGGAAAGAGGAGGATGGAGTCAGACAAGAGAGATGCAGAAGTGTCATGCCTAAACGGCACTCTCCATGAGCCCTGGGCTCTGGGCAAGGGTCTGAGGGTGCCCCCTTTTGACCCACCCAGGCAGACTGCTCCTGCAATGGGGTGAAAGTATCGATGGCTCCTGGTCATCTGTAGGATTCCTGCCTCCATCCTGCCTGGAGCACCTCCCTAGAGAAGGATATCAGCACCTCAACCCCAACCCTGAGGGATGTTGGGCCCTGCTCAGGGCAGCCAAAGCCCAGGCCAGCTGAGTCCTGACAAGCAGACACAGCTGCAGGGGAGAGGTGCCAGGCAGGGGATCCAGCTTGGCCACTCCCCCCTGGTCAGAGGCTTGGCTACTGACCAGACCACAGTAGGCTGAGCTCTCCCTTGGGACCAAGTGTCCCCCCGCCGCCGCCCAGCCCATACCTGAAGATGACGGGGAGCCAGGCAGGTCCAGGTGAAAGGAAGTGTGGATACCTGGAAGGAGGACTGGTGCCAGCTGGCCCACGCCTATGGGAGAAAGAAGTCTCTGAGGTGGCTCCAGAGGGAGAACATTGAGATGGCCCTGTAGAGGGCCCTGCTGATCTGGCTGTCCCCGGACTCTTTTGTATGTCGTTCTGGTGCCGCTGCTCACACTGTCATCATGATCTTCTGGACACAACTCCCATCCTTCCTGGTAGCGTCTCCTCTGTGACTGAGGCCCCCGCCCTTCTGCGTGGGGTCTGCAGCAGCCCAGCCCTGAAGGGGGATGACCCCTTCTCTGTAAGTGGTTAGAAGCATTTGGGGGTGCCCTGTCATGAGAAAGCCTTGCTGTGGGGGTGTCCTGCTGTGGGGGAGCCCCACGGGCAGTTTACTAGGACGGAACAGGCATTGCAAAATTCTCCCCGAAAAGAAGTACTCTGGTGCCTGCAGCTTTCTTTGAAATGCCCAGGAAATGAGATGGATTGATGGATGTGCAGGGAGGAAGTGTGATAAAGCAAAGTGGGTGAAATGTTATGGTAGAGCCATGGCGGTAGCTGTTCAGGTGTGCACTTTAGAATGTTTTCTACTTTTTCTGCCTAGAAATTTGTAAAAATGTCTATAATAAAATGTTGGGGATCGCATAGAGGAGTAGGGAAAGATGATTTTCTGCAGGACAGGCCTGGCTGTGCAGCTCAACTTGCCCCCAGGAGTCCCCTCTGTCTAGAAAACTGTTTTGTTCTCCTTCTCTGATGTTGGTTTTTACCCTTTGTTCACCTTTACACTCAAGGCAGCAACACACTCCTGTCATTCACAGAGGCTATGGCAATGAGTTTGGGAGTAAGGGCTATGTGTATTTTAAGAAATCTCAAGTTGCTCTAAGACGCCCCAGCAGAGCCTGGAGGACAGGCTGGACTTTGCAAAGCAGACACTGTGGCTTCCTGGCAGCCCAGGCATTTGTCTCTGTGTTGTCCTTTCCTGTCTCTGCAGATTCCAGGCTTGGGGAGAAGTGCTCTGAGCACAAGGTGGCCAGTATTTTAAGAGGGCACCTCAAGCTGGGTATGCTGGCTCGTGTCTGTAATCCCAGCACTTTGGGAGGCTGAGGTAGATGGATCACTTGAGGTCAGGAGTTCAAGACCAGCCTGGCCAACATGGTAAAACCCCATTTCTACTAAAAATACAAAAATTAGCCAGGCATGGTGGTGTGCGCTTGTGGTCCTAGCTACTCGAGAGACTGAGGCAGGAGAATCACTTGAACCCAGGAGGCGGAATTTGCAGTGAGCCGAGATCACGCCATTGCACTCCAGCCTGGGTGACAGAGTGAGACCATGGCTCAAAAAAAAAGCGGGAGGGGGGCACCATAGTCCCTAAGGCTGAAATGGCAGATTAACAGCATTTGGAGAGGGCTCTCCCGGTCTTGCTTTATCACCCACGTAGTGTAGGGCAGTGTTTCTGTGACCGGTAACGTGGCCATGCAGAGACAATTCAGTTCCTGGGCTGCATCTGCAGAGCCCATCTGGGAGTGGGCTGGGCACTGGTGACTGGTGATTGCAGGGCATCGTGGTTTGGAAGGGGCTTCCCTGTGAGGGACCTGGCAGGAACTTCCATCCATGTCTATAAGCCCAGGGCCTGGCCAGAGCCACAGCCAGACTTGGCACCTGGGGCAAGGGACTGTCCCCAGAGCCTCTCTGGGCACCATCTAGGATGGTTCTCAGGACTTGGCCTGAATCTAGCTTCTGCCAGTGCTAGGAACTGGCTTAGTCCTTGGGTTGTAGCCAGAAAGGTGACTGGGATGTACCCAGAGAAGCCCAGAGAACTGGCTGGTGGGCATGTTTGGGAGGCGAAGCCAAGGAATACCTCCAGCCACAGCTTGCTGGGGGTGGGGTCCAGAGCCTCCTCTTTCCTGTGATGTCACTGAAGGCCAGGCCTGCATGGCACTCCTCGTGATGTCATGGGGGTCGGGGACCTCCAACATGGTGTGGTGGGAGTCAGGTCATAAAGCCATTCTATGTGAGATTAGCAGGGGCCAGCGCATTCCATGTGATGTCATAGGGGTACCGCCAGAGTCTCTGGCATTCCATGAGGTATCTTTGGGGGTGGGGCTACTAATGTCACTAGGGGCCAGCCATCAAGCCATTTTAGGTGACATCATTAGACCCTCTGGAATTCTGCATCTCGTGTGATATCGCTGTGGGTGGGGCCGCCACAGTATTCAGCGTGCTGTTACTGGAGGCTTGGTGTGCAGAATTTGGCATCGTGCATGATGTCACCGAGAGTGCAGTCTGAGCCATGATGACATCCCAAGTAGTGTTCCAGGAGGTGTGGCCTTCCTGAGATCCCATGGGGAATTCCCAGGGTGGAGTTGCAGTGGCATTCTGTGTGGTTACATTGAAGATGGGGCCTCCAGACTGTAACATTCTGTGATGTTATTGGGGCGCAGGATTTGGGAACTGGCCCCCACACCTGCACCCCACCTTCTAGCGGTATGACACCAATTACAGAACCCTAAGCCCTGCCCTATTTCCCAGCCAACTTTGCTCGCCCAGGCAGGGTTGCTGGCTACCTCACCCTCTCCACATCTGTCAGGTAGCACAAAGCACCTGGGACTAAGATGCTTTTGAGTGGGTGCCTGGCAGTATCTCTCGGATGCTGCAGTGTCTTAGCTCCTGCATCTCTTTTTTCTCCTGCAGTCTGAAAAGTGCTCCATAGCTTTGCAAGCTGCAGGGGTTATAAGAAGCTAACCAAGGTTACAAATAGCCAGCAATTTTTTTTTTTTTTTTTTTTTTGATACAGAGTCTCGCTGTGTCACCCAGGCTGGAGTGCAGTGGCACAATCTCAGCTCACTGCAACCTTCACCTGCTGGGTTCAATCAGGGGTTCAAGTTATTTTCCTGCCTCAGCCTCACAAGTAGCTGGGACTATATGCATACGCCACCATGTCCAGTTAATTTTTTTGTATTTTTGGTACAGACAGGTTTTCACCATGTTGACCACATTGGTTTTCACCATGTTCGAGGCTGATCTCACATTCCTGACCTCAGGTGATTCACCTGCCTCAGACTCCCAAGGTGCTGGGATTACAGGCATGAACCACCACACCCGGCCGCCTGCAAAATATTTTTACGAGACAGGGTCTTCCTTTGTCACCCATGCTGGAATTTAGTGGTGCACAATCATAGCTCATTGTAACCTCAAACTCCTAGGCTAGAGTGACCCTCTCACCTGCCTCCTTAGTAGCTAGAACTACAATCATGCACCACCATATCCTGCTAAATAGTTTTAATTTTGTAGAAACAGGGTCTGGGCTATGTTGCCTGGGCTAGCCTCAAACTCCTGGCCTCAAGCAATTCTCCCACCTCAGCCTCCCAAAGTGCTGGGATTACAGGCATGAGCCACCATGTCCGGCAGCCTCCAAACCTTAATAGCTCAGCACAACAAAAGTTTCTCATTAATCCAACATCCAATACAGTGCTCCTTAAACACCTCTCCTCCTCTCCATTCTCTGCATTCAGTCCGTCAAGCAGTGAGTGTGCAGGATCACAAGGAAGGTTGCTAAGGGCAGACCTGGAAGGGGCGTACCTTGCTTCCACCCTCATTCCATCGGCCAGAGCTAGTCCCATGGCCTCAGTCAGACACAGAGCTCTAGGAACTGTGGTAGCCACATGCTGGGAAGAGGAACTAGGCTTGGTAAGCAGCTGGTACTGGCCGTAACGAATGAAAGACAAAATGATGGTGTCTGCTAAATGCTCCCAGTGACTCTTCCCTAAGGACTGGCCTGTCCTCAGGACCACCTTCCTTATGCTCACCCCCCACCTCTGCTGTCCAATCAGATCACACCAGGCAGCAAGGCAGCCCAGTCCCAGCTCAGCCAGGGCGACCTCGTGGTGGCCATTGACGGCGTCAACACTGACACCATGACCCACCTGGAGGCCCAGAACAAGATCAAGTCTGCCAGCTACAACCTGAGCCTCACCCTGCAGAAGTAGGTGGGAGCTCTCCAGAGCAGGGGGCGGAGGCTTGGGTGTGGGCCTAGGGCGGGGGCCAAAAGAGGGATTGTCCCATAGCAATTGAGTGGGCCCAGATCTGGGCTACAGAACTGTGCAGGAAGGTAAGGACAGCCCTGTGCCAGAGGAAGGACCAGGCTCAGGTCATTGTCAAGCACCTAGAGGCTGGTATTACTGCCTCACTTTACAGATGAGGCTGAGAGGGTGGTCCTGGAGCTGCCCATATATGGGCCATCGGGTCTGGAAGCCAGATCTTCCCTGCTTCCACTTTGCCCAGCAGCTCCCAGTGACATAGCAGGGGCCCATGGATGCTGACCGAAGTGCCCGAGGGCCATGACTTCTCCATCCTTGTCAGGCCCAGGGCCTTCTTGGGGAGATCCACATGGGGTGGACAGTGGATGTGGGGCCCTCTGGCTCAGCTGCCCAGCTCTCTCTCGCTCTCCCCTCACCAGCGCTGCCCAGGCAGGAGCTCCTGGCTCCAGAAGCAACTTCCTCACTTGATCTCATTTCTGGTTTCTGCAGATCGAAGCGTCCCATTCCCATCTCCACGACAGCACCCCCAGTCCAGTCCCCTCTGCCGGTGATTCCCCACCAGAAGGTAGGTGCTGACTGTGGCGGCGGGGCCCACTCAGCTGTGGTTCCTGGAGTGCTGGCCCTGGTCAGCCTGCCTGGTCTTTGGCTGGCCCAGTTGGGCCGATCCCTGCCCCTGCTGCGGCTGACCCTGGGAAAGTGAGGCAGGCCCTTGGGAGAGGCTTTCAAGCCACTCTTGACTACTGGATGTGGGAATGCTGGCCTGGGTGCAAGCCACCCTTGCCATGCCTCGTGGCTGGGCTGATAGGAAACCAGCTTGGACAGCAATATTCTCAGGGGAAGGGTACCCCTCCCGGCCAAACAGGGGATGAGCATCCAGGCTCTGACCCTCATCTGCCGAAGGGGTTGGGACTAGGTGCCTATGGCCAAGGCCAGCTTGAGGAGGAGCTCCCGGCGTGGAAAGGCCTGCCAGCCTCAGGCTTTTCCCCCACCCAGATCTCTCCCTCTGGTTTCCACTTCCCCACCTGCCCCTCCCAAGTGCATGCCCCTGTAGCCCTTAGGACACGCTGGCGATGGCCTTTGAGGCAGGCACGGGGGAGAAGGGAGGCCAAGCCCTGGCTCCAGACCTCACCACTGCCTGGGGCTTTCCCAGGCCTTGCTAAGCAGCTCAACCCCCAGGGTTCCCTGCACAACTTCTCCCGCTGCACGGGCTCACAGTGAACCCACCTGTCCAGTGGGGCAGATTGGGCGGGGGGGCTGGGAGAAAAAAGAGGCTAACCAGGGTGGGGTAGTTCACAGATTGGGAGAGTGGGTGGAGGGCTGCTTGGAAGATGCAGAGGTGAACTGAGGACCCCAAATGTCAGCTACCCACTTCCTCAGCTTCCCTCTTCACCTCCCCGCCACCTGCCCACAGCCAGCCCAGGGATTCCATCTCACTGGCTGTGTGGGGTCAGTGGAGCAGGAGGCTGGGCTGTGCCCACTGGGTGCCACTCTCAAGGGCAGGGGGAACAGACACATAACAGGCTATCCCCTGAGCCCTGTACCCACTTCCTTGGGCCATGGGGGACGGCAAGTTTGGCTTGGCTTCCATGCAGGGCTTGGCACTCTGCCCAGCTGGATGCCAGTCTCGGGACGGGCCAGGAGCCATGTGCCTGTGCGCTCCTCCGCCAGCGTGCTCCTTTCCAGGTGCCACACCCAGGTGCTCTGGGCTTCAGGCTGTGGGGCTAGCACTAACGCATCTGTTTCAGGTCCACACAGGAGCGCTGGGACGCATGTGGCCTCTAACCGCTCTCTTCTCTCTCCCCTGCATGGCCTGCCCTGTGCCAGGACCCCACTCTGGACACGAACGGCAGCCTGGCGGCACCCAGCCCCAGCCCCGAGGCAAGGGCCAGCCCGGGCACCCCCGGCACCCCGGAGCTCAGGCCCACCTTTAGCCCTGCCTTCTCCCGGCCCTCCGCCTTCTCCTCACTCGCCGAGGCCTCTGACCCTGGCCCTCCATGGGCCAGCCCGAGGGCCAAGACCAGCCCGGAGGGGGCCTGGGACCCACTCAGCCCGAAAGCCCTGCCGGGCTCGAGCCAGCCAAGGCAGTATAACAACCCCATTGGCCTGTACTCGGCAGAGACCCTGAGGGAGATGGCTCAGATGTACAAGATGAGCCTCCGAGGGAAGGCCTCAGGTGCCGGACTCCCAGGAGGGTAGGTAATGGGCATGCAGCTCTCCGTGCGTGGCCTGGGCCACCTGGGTCCTCGGTGTTCAGCAGACGCCTGGTCAGGTGGTCAGAGTGAGGCGCTGGCCCCAATCCAGCCAGCCCCGAGCCCATGAGGCCAGCGATGATCCTGAGGCGTGTGCCGTGAGCCAGGCGCACCAGCATTTTATACAACCACCCTAGGGTGACATGTCGGATTTTGCAGAGAAGGAAACTGAGGCTCAGAGAAGGTTAAGTCACAGTCCATTTGTCCAGCTACCACATGGCCAAGCCAGTCCTGAATGCAGGAGACCAAAACTTTCTCATTAGGCTACCCCCCAGAACAAGACAGCACAGCCTGCTGCCTTCATTAATGGAGTCCCCACCCCCTGGGAGGATGGAGGCAGGAGCAGGGAAGAGTTCCAGAGGTGGAAAAGCAAGTTCTCTGGGACTAGGTATAGTCTGGGAAGCTGCCTAGAGGAGGGAGCCCCTTAGCTGTATATTGAGAGACTCTTGGGCAGTGGCATGCCGGGAGCAGGTTTGCAGGACTGACCTTGGCCAGGGTGGGGCTGCAAGGAAGCAGACCCAAAAGAGAAAGGGGCTGTGCAGGAGAACAGCAGCCTCACCCCCAAGGTCTGGGGGGACTCTGGGAGCACACAGTTAAAAGGACACAGGGCTGGGGCACTGTGGAGGGGGCCAAGGGAACGGAGTCCCCACATTGGGCCTGTGTTAGAGCCGAGCCCTTCACACTTATTCTCTCACCCTGACTTCTCTTCCCGTCCTGTGCAATTGGCATAGTGCTCTCTGGTCAGGGCAGGCTGAGTCGAAGCAGTAGAGCCTAGCAGTTCAGGGTTCCTCTTCCGAATCATGGAAGAATCACACTGTCCATGTCTCAGGGTTATTGGGAGGATAAAGGACCCAACACTTGTAAAGCTCTGAGCTTTGTTCTTTCACCTCCTGAACAAAGTTCTGGCCTGGAGCCACCCAGAAGAGTCACAGTAGGAACCTGGTCAGTCTGGCCCAGGCCCATGCCCTTCCCTTTGCCCTTGCAGCAGAAAGCACCTGTGCCGCATCAGGCCACTGCTCCCCGTGGCCCTCAGCTTCTCCAGCTCCCCAGCTCTTTCTGGGATCCTCAGTGAAGCTCACCTCTGGCACCACACAGCTTGCTTCCCTTACCCAAGGTGACAGACCTATATACACCCCCAGGGTTTCCCAGTAAAGGACTTTTGCCAGAAAACTCAGGGAACAGTAGAACAGAGGTGGCCTCCTTGTCCCACCTTTGTTGGGCTGGTAGGTCTTCCTGGTCCTTTCCAGGGACTGGCCCCAGGCAGGGAGGTCAGCCTCTGGTGGCCTGGGACTCCCAGGAGACTCACCTGCAACGATGATAATGTCTCCGCATTCCGACCCTGCTCTCTGCCTGTGGACCAGCTAACAGTCCACATGCCTTATCTCTCAGCAACTCTCTCTAACACAACTCTCAGCAACTCCAGAGGTGGGCATGATTTCCCCCATCTTATAGCTGGAAAATAGACGCTCAGAGAGGCAAGTGATTTACCCAAGGTCACACAGCTAGTAAATGGTAGACAGAACTGGCGCGCAGGTCTGCCTGACTCCACTTTGCATTGAGACAGGGACGTGTCTACCTGCTCAGGGAAGTGAGGAGCCAGGCCCACCTGTACTTCCCATGGTGCCTGAGGTACCCTGCCGCTGGTACAGGGGCTGCCCAGACCCTGAAGAATGTGTAAATTATTACTTAGTGCTGAGAGCTGCCGAGTTTGACAGTTTCCTCCAAGGGATGGTGGGCTAAGGGAGGGTGTGCAGTGGGTGCATTATCCAAAGTGAAAGCTGATACTGCTGTTCCAGGCCATGCCGGCAGGAAGGGCTAGAGCGTCTGACCTGGGCTAGCCTAGGGCAACCCCTGCTGGGCTGAGGCCAACACCTTTGCTCACAGGCAACAGGGTCAGCAAGTGCTAATCCCTGAGCTTGTCCACGGCATACTTCTCCCGTGCTGAGCACCTTAGACTCAGGACCCGTTCAGTCTGCACGACCCACCTGTGTGGTAGACACTACATCTCAATATAAAGAATTAGGAAACAGGCTGAGACAGGTGGGTAATTTGCCCAGAGTCACAATGCTAGGAAGAGGCAGGGTCACGACTTGAACTCTCCTGTCTGGCTCCAAAAGGAAGCCCCTTCTGCTGCTGTCTCCTCTGGGCAGCTTGCAGTGCAATTCCTTGCAGCTCGTATCCTCTTGGAAGGAGGAGAGAGAAACAGACATGATGCAAGAGCAGGCAGGCATGGGCATCCCTGCAGCCCCCTTCTTCTCCTCTGCTCTGGGGCTGGTGCTGAAGGACAGTATTCCTCAGGCCACGCAGTGCAAAGGCCCCTGGGCAGGTCTTGCATCTTTAGTTCATCTTCCCCAAGACCCAGGCACTGGCACCTCTCAGATGTGTCTGCTGCAGCCATCCCAGCCCCAGGTCCTGGGTGGGAGAAGCTAAAGGGGAGGCAGGAATCAATGCCAAAGAAGGAGTAGGCTGCCAAGGCAGGGCAGAGGCAGCCCCCACCCTCGCCAGGCCAACACTGCCCTCTGCAGGGGGCACTGGGCTGGTCAGGGCAAGAGCTGACCCTGCAGCTGTCAGCACCGGCCAAAAATGGAGAAGGAATGGGGCTCCGTGCTGGCCCTTTCCTAATATAGCTCCTCTTGCAGCTATTTTGAGTCTGGGAAGACAGAGGGAATTTTATCAGTTCTGAGGCAGTGGCAGACCTGGGGCAGAGCAGGGCCCACGGTGCTGCTTGCTGGGGCCAAGGACCACTGACTTGAGCCTGGCTCCCCAGGGTTTGGCTGCAAATGACCAGGGCCAGGCCGGCCGGGGCCCAGGATCCTCCAGCCAGAGCCCATACTGGGCAGATTCAAGCAGGTGGCAGAGTTTGGGGAAAGATCTCACCAGCTTCTGCACTGTCTCCCTCACAGGCCCCAGATAGGGCCGCTGGCCACAGGGTCTGCCACTGCAGGAAAATTGCATTTAAAGAAACACAAGACAGACACTGCTTTCCCTACAGAGACCATGCTCTGGGAGGCTCACTCTCGGGTCAGAGTGAGAGGCAGGGGCCTCTCACTGCGCTGTCCAAGCTGGGCTGCCTCGGCTGGTCGCTTTCCTTCAGCAAGCCTTGAGTTGACACTTCTCCCTGCACCTCCTCGCTCCTCCATCCTGCCTCGTTGCTAGCCCACAGGGCCTTTAGGAGTGGTCCCTGGGGACTGTGCACCCCACTCCCCTATACCCAAAGAGAAGCAGCCAGAGCTGCCTGCGTCTCTTCCGGGAGGAAGAGGAGGTCAGGGCTTGGTGGAGGAATAGGTAACCCCGTGCACACCCTACCATCCACGCCACTGCAATGCCTGCTCAGGACAGAACTCCAGAGCTGCCCCCACAAAACAGACTCTGAGTCCAGAGCTGCTGATGGGCAGGGAGGCCCCTGGGCCTCAGTCTTTCCCTTAGCAGCCACAGCTGTTCCTGTCTCCATGCCCAGCTTCCTCTCTGGGGTCTATAGCCAGACTTGTATGGGGGGATTCATGTACGTGGTACAAGTGCTCACAAAGATGGACAAGAAAACCCTACTTCTGACAAAGCAGAGGGCACTGGGGGCCCCCCTGAGAGGAAAACACGGCAGTGTCGGTCTCTAAACAAAACCGAGGGTCCCGGATGCTGCGATTCCCAGCTCAGCTCTCCCTCCCCGCTCCCTGCTCTCCTCACCCAGTGCGGTTTGGGCTGGTTCTGCCTCCACAACGACCAGGCTGAGGATGGTCCTGGAGCTCAAACTCCTCCCCCTGGCGGAGCCTCCCTCTGACCACCCTGTCTTCTTTGCCCTTTTCCTCCCCAGGTGGTACCCAACTCTCCAGCCAAGTTAGTATCAAAGGACAGCATGTGTGTGCGCTTGCGTGCCCGCCCCAGCATGTGTCTGCGTGTGTCTGGTGTGGATAGGATGTGTCTGTTGGCATGTGTACATGTGTGTGCATATGTATGAGTGGGGTGCACTCATGCCCCTGGGTGAGCCTGCATGTGTGTGAAGCTAGAGTAGAAGCATTTGGGGATGGGGGTGCGGGCTCCATCTGATGGTTCTAATTCATTCCCAATTTCCTGCTGCAGCTGCTTAAGACGCGCCTGGGGTTGGTGATGGTGTGGGGGTGGGTCGCAATGCTGTGCTGCTGCTGGGCCTGTGTGGGCCTGAAGACCTTTCTGTCCTGGCGACCCCTCAGGAGGGCTGCACTGGATCTTGTGTGCCCGGGGAGCGCATCTATCTGTTGGAGGGAAGAGCCTCCCTTGGGTAGAGGCTGGCCAGCCACACGGCAAGCTGGACTTGAGGGGTCTGGGCAGTCGTAGCCCTGCTCTGAGGAAGAAGCACATGTCCTGAAGCGTCTGGAAGAGCAGAGCCCTGGGCCGCCAAGGGAGTAGCCTGCAGGAAGAGCCCCTTCATGGAGGAAGCTTGCTCAGAATCCCTGTGGGTGCCCAGTGGAGCCGCTTTTCGCCTTTGGGGAGTTCTGGACTCAGCTTGGGCCGCTGTTCCCATCCCCTACCCCAGCCCCATGCCCCCACTCCCCCTGCTGTGTGTGGTGGGAGATCTCTCTGTGCCTGGCAGCCCCTGCAGAACCCTGGGAGGGAGTTCAGGCTGAGTCAGGTCCTGCAGGGCATCTGGGAACACTGAGGTGGGCAAGGAAACCCTTCTATGGCCAAGAATGGTGGCTCATGCCTGTAATCCCAACACTGTGAGGGGCCGAAGCAGAAGGATCAGCCTGAGGCCAGGAGTTCAAGACCAACCTGGGCAACATGATGAGACTGTCTTTAAAAAAAATTTTTTTTTAATTAGCTGGGCATAGTGGCACATGCTTGTGGTCCTAGCTACCTCAGGAGGCTGAGGTGAGAGGATCACTTGAGCCCACGAGGTTGAGGCTGCAGTGAGCAGAGATCATACCACTGCACTGCAGCCTGGGCAACAAAGCGAGACCCTGTCTCACAAAAACGAACAAACAAAAACCAAGAAAGGAAAAAGAAAACCTTCTGCACTGGGCTTTGTGGGAGGGCACCAAGGATTTTCCTCAGTAGACCCAGACCATCCACCATCAGGAGGCTTGTGTAGCCTACGGGGGATGAGGGCATCGGCTCTGGGAGATCTCTCGACACCCACCACGCCCAGCCCTTGCCTTGGTCACCCATGTAACCACCCCCTGTTGCCCTTTTCTCCTCCCACTCCCTGCCCGCACTCCCGCACCCCTCTCCCAGCGCCGACTACCAGGAACGCTTCAACCCCAGCGCCCTGAAGGACTCGGCCCTGTCCACCCACAAGCCCATTGAGGTGAAGGGGCTGGGCGGCAAGGCCACCATCATCCACGCACAGTACAACACGCCCATCAGCATGTACTCCCAGGACGCCATCATGGATGCCATCGCAGGGCAGGCCCAGGCCCAGGGCAGTGACTTCAGTGGGTAAGCACCTCCCTCCTCCACTGCCACTCAGCGCCTCCAGAGCCCAAGGGGTCTGGGCCATTGGGCGCCATCGGGACCAGCTTTCTTCCCTCATGTTGGACCTCCTGGAGGCGTGGCCCTTGGAGGGGAGCCAGCCTTCACCAGGGCCTTCTGGAACACGGGTATCCTCTCTTCAGACCCTCTCCACGGTCAGCTTTAGGAGAGGGGTGGAGAAATGCAGAAAATGATAGCTCTTCAAAGTGCTTTTCACAGCCTCTGCATTTCCCAGGCTCCATGAGGAGGCTGGCGTAAGAAGAGACTTCTACAGTGCTCTTAACAAGGGGACCATTCTGGAGGCCCCCAGGCCTCTCACAGCAAAACTGTCCTTTGGGGAGGGGGACGTTGCCAGGTTCTTCCAGCGCTGAGAATCAATTCAAATACACTCACTGGGTTTCTGGTTTGGGAAGGGGTCTGCAACCAACCATCCACAGTAGTGCTGGCAACCAGCCCCACTGATGGCAGCAATCCCCTCCTCTTTGCCCCAGGAAGCCTGGCCTCAGGGCAGTGGCATTTAAGACATCCTTGGTTCCTGGAATTCACCCGTTAGCTATGGTTGGGGAATTTGAGGGGTGGTGAAAAAAAGAGTTGGCTGAAAATCATTTGTGGATGAAAAATGCTAGCAATGCAAACATTCATGCAGACAGACCTCTCTCTGTGTGTCTCTGTGTCTCCTTCTCTGTGTTCTCTTTCTGTCTTCCTCCTTGTCGCTCTTTCTCTCTCTCTCTCCCTCTCTCCCTCTCTTGTGTGTGTGTCTGTCTGTTGTTTCTTACACACACACACACACACACAGACACACACACACAGAGTCCCTCACTGTTTTCAACTTGGGAATACCACAGTGTTGGCTGATTATCAATCTGGGTCAGGATCCCCTCGGAACTCATGGCAGAAAGTCTTGAAATGATGGCGATGCTTTTTTTCCCAAAGCCAGGAAAACATGTAATAAGAGGGATGGAGGGATTAAAAAAATCCCAGAGAACCCAATTGTGCTTGGCCGCTCCAGAGCCCAGCCCAGCTTTTGTGGCCCTGATGTGCGTGCAGTTTATAAACAGCAGGCTCCCCAGGCCCAAGGGTGGAACAGTGTGGGCTCCCTGGGCTCTGCTGGAACTGGGGAGCCTGGGACCCTCTCAAAGATGCAGTACTTCCTCTAGGCCACCAGAGAGCAGAGGCTGCCTGTCCTGGAACTTCAAGTCAAACTCCCAAGGCTCAGGGCTACTGCTCTTTGCATAACTCTGGACAAGGTTGATTGAATTCCATCATTCAGAGCAGAAAATATGATCCTGCAAGTTTAAAAACACAACCATTAGCTCATGCGTAACCAGAAAAACAAGGCTGCCTGACTAAACCCCAGAGCTAACAGGGATTTCCTGTTAACATTTCTTTGTCACGTGTGTCCTCAGTGTGCTCTTAAAAGTAGCAGCAGTCGCCAAAGGGAAGTTCAGCGGAAAATAATGGAAGAACTGCTCTTCACTAACTTTCTGCTGTCTGCACGTTGGGAAGACTGCTATCATTTTGTCTCACCACTAGGGCACCCATCAGTTTTGGAACTGATGCACTGTTGATTAATCGAGGCTTCTCGAAGAACCTTTCCCATCTCCCTCCTGTCTCCTCCCACCCCCTCCCTATTCCTCCTCTGGCGTGCCTGGAAAGGGTCCTCTTCTCCCCTTCCTCTTAATGCGGCCACGCTGGGCTGATGATGCCGTGGTGCCAGTGAGTAACCTCTCGGCCATAACATGCTCCCATTTCTGCTGTTAATTTCCATGGTTCCTTCCTCACTGACCGTATTTTTTCTCTTTTTCTTCCTCCTTCACCCACCCCATCCCCATAACTCATTTCTGACCCTAACCTGGCTCTCTTGTGTGCGCTGCCCCTCTGCTATCCCATGATGGACGCGCACTCACGGCTGAATTTTCCTCTGCTTGGCAGGGCGTCACCGCTGGTGTAAGTAGACCCCGCAGTGTCTGTCCCGTCGTCCATCTGTCTGGTTGTGGGATGGTATGTGGGTTTGGTGGGATGTGTCTGAGGACTAGTGGTCAGCCCACGTGCTCTGTCCACGCTCCTCCTCACACCTCCTCACACCCACCTCTCAGCCAAATGACATCCTTTGCAGCCTGCACAGGCAAGTACTTGTCTCTTAGGTTTTGTCCCAAACAATATCACCATGGTCACAAAATCACAGAGTAATGACACTCATGCTGCAGGCTCCCCAGGCTGGGGGTGCATACCTGTGTTGTCTTTGCCATGCTTTGGGGCAGCTCCCCACGCCTTTTCTATCTGCACTGAGACACTGTAGACCTGGACATTAGAATCCACACTGGGACATTATTCATGGCTAAAGGTGGCAAGGTAACCTCTTGGAGACCACTCCCCGGAATCTTCATGGGAAGTGGCTCTGCAGGAGCCAGTGCCTGCCATGACCACCCATGGGAGGGGAAAGATGAATCAGATTTGAGGACTGCACACAGTGAAGTAAATGCAACGGTGACCCTAGGGAGTGTTTTCTGTGGCAAGAAGAACAAGCTGGGAGTGGGTCCAGAGAGTGGCCTTGGCCAGGGCCCCAGGCCTGCAGGACCTAGTCCATCTTCTCTGCATATATTCTCCCTGAGCCTTGATATCATGAGGGCACCGCATTTTCCTCATCTGACTCCCAGTCTTGGTCACGGCAGCAACACAAGTCCCCTGTCTTTGCATGGGGTGGTGGGAAATGAAGCCAGAAACATTGAGTCCCAGGGGACTGACTCCTGGCAGCTTTCTTGAGCCCTTGGAGCCAAGAAAGGCACAGGGGAGCTCCTCCTGGGCATGTTCCGTGGAAACAGCAGCGAACACCTTCCATCCACTCTCTGGATTGCAAAGCCTCATAGAGAGGCTCAAGGGCCTTGCAACCACACCTTCCTTCCCTCCTTCCCTCCCCTCCCAGTGGGACAGGAGCCAGGACCCCGGAGACCTGGTTGTGACTTCCTGTTGCCCACCTCACCCAGACCTCAGGAACCTTTGGGACTCCTCCCTATGCCAGAAATGGCCTGTCCCAGCCAACAGCAAGATCCCACCCTCTCCTTTGCTTCCTGGGCAGCTGCAGGCTCCTCCTTGGCTGGACCCCAGAGGCCTCTGCTGGTCTTTCCCATCCGATCCCAACCATAGGCCACCAGTGTACCTGTAGCTCTTTGGGCCAGGGCAGGGCCCTCAGAGAAGTCAGGGCCACTCCACCCAACCTCAATCGCCTTTCTGCACCTATGCTTTTATAGCCCACCCTGAGCCAGACACAGGGACCAGTCCTGGGAGACTAGACCAGTTCCCTGTCCCACTCCTTGCAGGGAGCGTATGAGACATGCACAATGGCAAGGTTCCTCTCCCAGCCAACCAGCCCACTGGGGGAAAGGGAGAGGCAGGCAGGAGAGTGCTGGACAGGGCATGTCTCCAGGTACAGATCCAGGGCCTCCCATAGGCAGAAGCAGCCTTCCTGAGCCCTATGACTACAGGGGGCCTCATGGAAAGGACACAGGGCTAGCAGCCAGGAAACCTAGGTTCTCGCTCAGTGGGGCTCCTATCCTCTGTAACCTCGAGCTAGTTGGCTGGCCTCTCTGGGCCTCAGTTTCAGCATCCGTAGAGGAGAGGGCTGGGCCAGCAGTCTGTTATTGCTGTGGGCTTCACCTGAGTCCTCCCAGGCCTCTGAGAAGGTGGGCTGGGCAGCCTGGTCCTCTGGCCCCCCAGCCAGGGTGAGTGGGCACCTTTCCGTCATGGCCTGCACTGCGGTCTGATTCAGGCTGGGAGGCACTGGGCCTGAGGGTCTCTGGGGTCCCTTCTGGCTCTGATCTAGGATTTGTTTATTCAGCCAAGAGCTTTGTGCCCCTACCATGTGCCAGACCCTGGGAGTCTAACGGAAGGTCACCTGGTCTCCTACAAAGGGCTGTGCTTCCCTGGGACAGAGGACCAGTGGCTCCCATGCAGCCCCACTCCCAACTTCCCCAGGCCAGAAATCCCCTGTCCCTATAGGCCATACCGGGGCCATGCCTTGCTGCCTAGTTTCTTACCGCCTCCCGGCAGAGTCGACTTGCTCACACTGACCCCCGTCCTCTTCCAGGACAGACCCGGCACTGGCAGCTCCTTGTTTGGACCCAAAAGTATGAGGAGGGCAGCAGATGGACCCTGAGGAAGCCTCTGGGTCCCCCAAATGTCCTGTCCCCAGCCAGGTCCAAACTCATGGCCTGCTCAGGGAGGTCAAGGAAGACCTGTTCTGTTTCCTCCTTCTGTAAAGGGGATCTGAGGGTGGGGATGTCTCTGGGCCTAGGCCTGGAGCGAGCACAGAGGAAGGGCAGACCTGAGGGACCTGAGCTTCCTGCCTCTCACAAGGGAGAGGAGTAACTGCTTTACTGCGACCACACTGAGCACCGAGGACCCAGGTCATGCCCGTGTCTTGGGGTTCTCAGACAGCAGTGGGTAAAGGCAAGGTGGGGACAGAACAATAGGGGCCACCAGTGGGCATGGAGCAGGGCCCCAGCGGGGTGGGAGCCAGGTTCCAGCCTAGCCCTCACCCACGGCCTCTCTCTGCATTGCAGGAGCCTCCCTGTTAAGGACCTCACCGTAGACAGCACCTCTCCCGTGTACCAGGCTGTGATTAAGAACCAGAACAAGCCGGAAGACGAGGCTGACGAGTGGGCCCGCCGCTCCTCCAACCTGCAGTCTCGCTCCTTCCGCATCCTGGCCCAGATGACAGGGACCGAATTCAGTGAGTGCAGGCTCTCAGGGTGGGCGCAGAGAAAGGAGATGCTGAGGGGCCACCAGGGGCCTGGGCCCAGCGCTGCAGAAGTCAGGGAGTCCTGCTCCCTGCCCTTGAAGGTGGACTGGCCGTGATGGTTTGCCCGCGGCCAGCAGGGTTTCTTCTGGGCCCCTCAGGCGGACTGTCCAGTGACAGCAGCCTTCTGCTCCAAGGCCAACTCCCAACAGTGAGTGGTAGGCTTGGTGAGCAGCTTCCGGGCAAGATGACTGCCCAGGGCTGGGATGAGACCCTCACAGGCCACCCCCTGACTCTTTCCCAGTGTCCTCTGGGGCCTCTGCCCAGCACACAGTGCACAGGTGAGGGGGCAGTCACCGCACAGGGCCTGGCTGAATCCTGGGACTCAGTGCCCTCAGAGCCCCAGCAGCTTTCCTTGCTGTGTCTCCTGTGTCCCCTGACCCGCTCCTTTCTACCCACAGTGCAAGACCCTGATGAAGAAGCTCTGCGAAGGTCAAGGTAAGTGTCTGGACTCAGGCTCTGTGGCCTTGCCCTCTAGCCCCTTCCCTCCCTGGGCAGCCCCCAGGCCACATGACTCATGGAAGGAACCTCTCAAGTTCATGGATTTGGAAAGCCTGGCCTGCAAAGGGCTGCAGCTGACAGTGGCTTGAGGCAGCATCCTGGGTCAGTGAGGGGAGCACCTGGACCCAAGTCTCTGTACCTCAGGCCCAGGCTACAGGAGCAAAGGCCCTGGGCTCTCCCAGCTTAATCCCTGGGCAGGGGGCAGGGCTGCTTTGGCCTTTGCTGGGCTGTTGAGAATGAGGGCATCTTTCCCTGTGAGGACACCCGGCTGGCCACCTTGCCCACCCACTCATCTCAAGGCCTGTCCCCCTGTGAGTCCCAAGGCTGGGCACTGGGAAACAGGTACGCAGGGGGCTGTGCTGGACATGAACGCCCGACTTACCTGTCCAGACCTACATTGAGGTACCAGCTCTGTAAACTGCTAAAAGCATGATACCTGCTGAAAGAAAGAACAAGCCCTGGACATGAGGACAGGTTTGTGCCAAGCTGGGGTCTTGGGGCATGGTTTCCCCACCAGCGGCAGATCTGAGGCCACAGCCACTAACCTACCATTGTGGCCCGTCAGGTGCTCACAGCATGAGGTGGGCATGAGGGGGGCATGCTGTCCTGGAACTCACTGGAACCCGCTAGGGCCTTCCGTGGTGAGGAGTGGGGCTCAGTGTGATTGTATGTACACTTTCGGTAGCAAATATGTCATCTGCATGCTCTTCCTGGCACTGTCTGCCTTGGGCCAGTGCATCCTGTGGCGGCCTCTGTGCAGGGGGCTGGGGCTCAGAGGCACCCTCCCACCCTGGGCCAAGCTTTCTGTACTTGCTAACCAGCAGGCCCAGCACACAGTGGCCATGGGACCCACACAAAGTAGGACTCTGGAGCCAGCTTAGACTTGATGTGGATTTTATTTTTGGACCAATACTTTTGCCAACTCAAGTTGCTCCCATTCTCTGACCAGGCATCCAAGCCTAAAGTGGGGTCCTCCCAGGCCTACCAAGGATGGCATGCAGTCCCAATAACAGTTCTTAACACTTCAGTGCCTTCAGGGCATCTAGAGAGTCCGCAATGAAGTAACGTTTGATTTAGCGCAAAAGTTCAGCTCCAGCTACTTTGAGTACTGGAGCCCTCAGCTGTCTCCCCCCAGCTGTGCGCCACTGTCCCTGCATGCTGCTCCCATGCTTGTCTTGCCCTCCTCTTAGAAGCCACCCATGTGGCTGCTTCTGTGAACAATGCAGATGTTCCCAAACATTTGATGAAGGAGTCTTTAAATCACACAACCCCCTGGGTTCCTTCCAGCAAGAGGCCAGCAGGGGGCCTTTTTCCTCCCTCCTGAAACACAGAGCCCTGCCTTCCTGGCCCCTGCGGCTTCCTTGGGGTTCCTTAATGTTCTGCTTCCCTCTAGTATGCAAGGTCAGGCTCAGCTTGTGCCTCGTTAACCAGATGTCATTAGAACGGGAAAGAGTATCGTGGAGGTGGATTGCAGCAATCTTTTGTCTTTTCTTTCTCCTGGAATATTCACAGGCTCTGTAAAGTTATTGAGTGAGGACAGCACAAAGGCAGTAGTGAGGGTGGTCCCCAGGCCTCATCCTTGGCCTTCCCCTTCCCTCCTTCCAGGAGCATTTCTTGAAGTTTGTTCTGCCTGGTCTTGAGGGTATTTGAAGGGTAGGAGGTTAGTCTTTCCCCCAACGGCCTAACCCCATGCAAGCTTGCTTCAGCCCAGCAAAAGGCAGCTTTCGGAGCCTCTCCCCGAGCTAGGGCAGGGTTTCATCCCTGGGAAATCTGGAAAGAGGGTCTGGGAAGTGGCTCCAGTTGACTTCCTCCCTCAGTCTCAGGCAGCTTCCCCCGCCATCAGTACCTCCCTCTGGGGTCTCAGGCCCTGCATTAGAGGCTCTGAGGCACCCAGCCAGCCTCTGCCCACGTCTGGAGGGGCTCCTCTCCCTCCTTCTGATTTTAATTTCTGGAGGGTTGTCCTCATGGGCAGAGCCACCCATGTCACTGAATCCCAAGCAGTTATCCCACAGACACAGAGGCGGGTACAGTAGTTGTAGCCTGTCTAATCAGTCTGTGATTCAAGCCTAAAGCAGTGTCTGCAGTCTTTGGTCATGGCTGGGGCCCCAGGCTCACCCATGTTGCAATCTGAGCAGAAGGGAACACGACTTTTCCCACCCTGGTCCAGGCCGGTCAGGGGTCTTGCTCCTCAGGGGCCTGAGCCACACTTCTATCTGTCCCCACTCCCAAGTTGGAAGCTGCACCCCTAGACTCTCCTGACCCACCTTGTTGGCTGAGAGTAGCTACCGCCTCCTTCTCTTTCTCCTCCCAAATCCCAGCAGGGATTCTAAGGATCTCTCTTGAAGGCTGAGCTTCCCCAGGGAGGCTTCACTGTAAACTGCTTCCAAGTGTCTCACTCCAGCAGAGCCTGTGTTTGCCAAGCCTATGCACAGTGGCACCTACGCAGTCTTATGCCCATGCCAAGGTGCTTTCTCCTTCCTGGTGCTGTGTGGTGAGAAAGTTAGCAGGAATGTTGAGTGAGTAGTGTCAGGCACTCTGCACCACGCAGGGGCTCTGGTGACCTCTAGGTCAAGTATGAATCCACATGTCAAGAATACCTTGCAGGCTTTCCCTCCACCTCCATCACTGCTCTATCTCCAAGCCCCACCCCCTGCAGAGTCCCAGGGCAGTTCACAGCCCTCTTCTCTGGCTCCTGGCTCCTGATAGTATCTCTGTGTCTGGTAGTATGTAGCTTCCATCTGAGCCTTCAGTGCTAACCTGCTGGCCAGCCCAAGACAGAGTCTAATTTCCAGGGACCCTGTCTTTACAGGTGAGGTGGGGGAGGCCTGAACAGCCCAGGCATCAGCTGTAAATTTGGCTGCCCACCCTAGAAGGATCCAGGCACCTTAGGAAACCATCCAGACTAGCTAGAACATCAGCCTCCTGCCTGCTTCCCCATGGGAGCTACTGTAGTAGGTATAGGTGATGCTGTGGCTCCCCCATTTCCACTGGAGGTAGCTGAAATAGTGCCTCCAGCCCACAAGCTGAGCCCCTAATCTCAGAGTAGTCGCCACAGCTTCCTTCTGACTTTGGAAAGACATTCCGGACCCTGATCATCCAAAAGGTCAGATCCACATTGGGCAGACACGCTGGGGATAGGAGTGGGGACAAGCCCGGCCTGGTGCCAGGCAGGGCTTGGATCTGTGAGGCATCTGGATCCCACTACTTGGGGGAACCATCCTGGATGTAGCCCGGCATGTAACCCAGACATGCCCCTGATCCCTCATAGGTGCAGCCTCTGTGTTTCCCTGATGCCTACCTGGGTAAAGAGCTCTGCATCTCCCCATTTTCCAAGCGTTAAGAGCAAAGTTGATCTTAGTGAAGAGTCCCTAGAGTGGCTGCAGGTGAGGGTTGCATCACATGGCCCTTACATCCCAGACCATGTAAAAAGCCTTCCATGCCCCTTCTTCATCGTGCAGCCATTAAGCTTCTTCCAACAAAATGCTCCGGCTCACTGGCTCCCCCCTTCCCTCCTGCAGCCTCACAGATGCCCCCTCCCCTCCCTCTGCTGCGCAATCTCTCAGTTTCGCCCCCACCTGCAGCTACCTCGCTTGCACGCACAGGACACTGCCACCAACGCTCCCCACCCACCGCCTTGCCAAAGGGCCCCTTGTAAGAAGGCAGTGAAAAAAATACCTCTCTTTTTTTTTATTTTGAGTCCCTGGTGTTCTAACACCCTAGCAAGTTTGAAAACTACACTGGAGCACCAGGGATGTTGCCCCAGGTGCCACCCCCTGAGCAGCCCCTGGGGGGTCTTCTTCCTTGCCCTTGCTCTCCTTCCTCTTTTCGTCTCTCCTGTGCTTTCCTCTCCTGGCTCCTTTCCTTGGCTAGCTGAGGATTTCTAAACAGCTCCAAGCAGAGCATGCTCACTAGATCGGACTCTCCAGGACTGCCTCTGACCCCTGTCACTAAGCACTGATGGCAAACTGTCACCCAGCCACCACAGGCCTTGCTAGGACTTGGCGATTTACAGGCAAACTGTGTCTGATCTTGTGCCCTGTGTTCTAGGTAGTGTCTATGGGATGGTCAGGACTGCCTGTAGTGCTTTCAGCAGGGCTCAGGGAACCCCGCCACTCGGCCTTTGCTCGTGCCATCTCCACCCCTTCACTCCAACCTCAGACAGGCAGGGATGTGGCAAGGGAAGGAGGCTCCAGCACTTAGACTGTGATTCTCCCCTGTGTTTCTGTGTGGCTTTAGGCCATTCATGTGACCTCTCTGGGCTTCAGCTGCCTCTTAGTATAAGGAAAGTTTGGACTAGAACTGTGGTTTTCAAATACATTATATATTAGCAGTGGGCCCCCTTTTGTCAAACGGTCTTAGACAGAGACCCAGTATGCAGGACTCAAGGGGTAGAGAGAGACAGAGACTGCCAAGGAAAGCAGGTGCAGGACTGTGGGACTCTGTGAGTGTGGAGACGTGGGGGCCAGCCTCTGATGACTGTTACTGTGCAGAAATATAAGGCCAGCACTACTTACCTGGCAGGGGAGATACCATGATCACGAAGGTGGTTTTCCCAAGGCAAAGCTTATCTATTGCACTCCAGATATGTTGACCCCTATGATTTCCCCAAATGTGGGAAACTCGACTGCATAATTTGTGGTAGTGGGGGCAAAGTTTCCCACTTCCACTGGTCTTTAAAAAAAAAAAGACCAGCACTGCAACATCTTTTTTTCAAAGACTTAAAGTTGCTCTTCCTGATCTTTATATACTAGTAATTCACTTTTTCTTTTGAGATGAAGTGTCGCTCTGTTGCCCAGGCTGGAGTGCAATGGTGCGATCTCAGCTCACTGCAACTTCCACCTCCTGGGTTCAAGCAATTCTCCTGCCTCAGCCTCTGGAGTAGCTGGAATTACAGGCATGTGACACCATACCCAGCTAATTTTGTATTTTTAGTGGAGATGGGGGTTTTACCATGTTGACCAGGCTGATCTTGAACTCCCGACCTCAGGTGATCTGCCTGCCTCAGCCTCCCAGAGTCCTGGGATTACAGGCATGAGCCATCATGCTCAGCCAACGTTTTGTTTTGCTTTGTTATTTGAGATGGAGTGTGAGACAGAGTCTCGCACTGTCGCCTGGGCCGGAGTGCAGTGGCAGATCTCGGCTCACTGCAACCTCTGTCTCCCAGGTTCAAGCGATCTTCCTCAGCCTCCTGAGTAGCTTGGATTACACGTGCCCGCCACCATGCCTGACTAACCTTTTTTTTTTTTTTTTTTTTTGAAATGGAGTCTCACTCCTAACCTCTTAACGTGAAAAAAAAAAATGATAGCCTCGCTCTGTCACCCAGACCGGAGTGCAGTGGCACGATCTCAGCTCACTGCAACCTCCACCGTCCAGGTTCAAGCGATTCTTCTGCCTCAGCCTCACAAGTAGCTAGGACTACAGGCACGTGCCACCACGACCGGCTAATTTTTGTATTTTTAGTAGAGATGGGTTTTCACCATATTGGCCAGGGTGGTCTCGAACTCCTAACCTTGTGACCTGCCCACCTCTGCCTCCCAAAGGGCTGGGATTACAGGCATGAGCCATTGTGCCCAGCCAACTTCTTAAACTTTTTGTTTGAAGGTAATTGCAAATTCAGTGCAGTTGTAAGAAATAATACAGATCCCATGTTCCTTTCACCCAGTTTCTCCCAAAGCATCTTGCAGATGAAAGCACAATATCACAACCAGGATACTGACATTGATACAGGCAAGACATAGAGCTTCCATCACTCAGGATTCTCCATGCTGCCTTTTTATAGCCATACCCACTCCCCTCCAGCACCCACCCACCTCCTTAGCCTCTGGTAGCCACTAATTTGTGACCTGTGCTCCATTTCTATAGTTTTGTCCTTTTCAAGACTATTATGTAAATGGAATCATATAACATGACACCATTTAAGATAGGTCATTTTTCAATCAGCATAATTCCCAGGGGTGACCCAAGTGGTTGAGTGCCGCAGTAGTTCATCTACTCCCTTTTATCGCTAAGAAGCATCTCATGGTATGGACTTAGAAATGAATTTTTAAGTCCAGTTTTAAACACTGTGCAGGTTAAACATACTGTGTTTGTGGCTAGATGGGGCCCTTTGGCCCCCAGTGGGCACCTCTGGTCTGGAGGATGTTATTGGCCCTTCCAGCCTGGAGGGCTTAGGGCTGTGGCGCCTGCGGCACTGGCCTTTCTCAGGTGCTCTCTTCCTCCATTCATTCCCATGTTTCTGGCTGCTGCTTGCCTGCTCTGTACTGTGCCCTCAGCTGAGCAGGTGTGGGTTGAGCCCCAAGAGTCCCCACTATTGGGAAGTGGCGGGAAGTCCTGACTCTCTATCTGTGACGGTGGCCTTGTGGGTGAGCACGTGTGTGCCCGGGCTGTGCTCAGGCCTGGCGGACAGGGGCGTGCAGGGGCTGTGTGTGAAAGTTTCTCTCTCGGGACAGTGAAGGCTTGTTGAGGCCAGGGCAGCACAGGGAGGGGGCAGGGCTGCCCACCAAGCCTCATCATGGGGGATAGGCGCTCCTCCTTCTTGATGCCCAGCTAGGGGACAGAGATCACACAAGGTGCACCTGTCTATCTGGTTCAATCCTGAGAGATCAAAGCCAAAGCAGCCCTGTCCAGCCCTCACTAAATGGGCCAGGGAAGCCCCCTTTGCTCAGTCTGCCCCAGGGCCATTAGCCAGGTCCCTTTGCCATGTCCCCCACTCACTCAAGTCAGGGACTTCAGTCCCTCCATTCTGGTCCCCAGGACTCTGGGTCTTGCCCTAACCAAGGCCTGACCACTTAGAATGTACCCTATGGATTCTATAGCTTCTCCAAGCCCATTGCCCCTCTGCCCTCTGCCCTCCCATGCCCTCTGCCCCAGCTGTTAGACAGGGGAATGGTGAACACATCCCCTAACCCCTTTCATTCTTCCTCTCTTCTCTCTCTCTTTCTGTCTCTGTCTCTCTCTCTCTCTCTCTCTCTGTCTCTCTCTCTCTCTCTCTCTTTGTGCCACAGGGAAAGGTTTGAAACGGAACGTAACAGCCCACGTTTTGCCAAATTGCGCAACTGGCACCATGGCCTTTCGGCCCAAATCCTTAATGTTAAAAGCTAAAAGGCTGCCTGGAATCCCCCCACCCCGACAGGCCGGACTCCCTCCCTCCTTCCCCCCACACAGATCTGGCATGTGAGCCCCATGGTGATGCTTGACAATGTATAACTGTGCTGGGGGCACCTCCGATGGCGAACTGCAGCATTTTTGCCTTCTGCCCACCCCAGAGCCGATGCTGGGGCCCAGCCCCCTGCAGGTCTGCACCTCCCAACCCACCCCCAGGGCAACCCTCACTACCCCCCAAATAGCCTATAGTCTGAGATCCTGCCCTCTGCACAGGGCCTTAGCTGTAGACCAGAGAGGGCATGAGGGGTTTGCTGGCGTAACACCCCAGAACCAAGGGAAATGGATGGGCTACTGCTCAGTTTCCCACCATCCTTAGCTCCTGGCCTCATGCCCTCCTAGAATGAGTGACCTGTAGATCAGGGTCTGAGAAAGAGGCTGAACCCTAGCCCTGCCGGCTCCCTTGCTGCCCTCTGGAGCCCAGGTCAGCCCAGAATAGGGCTCTTTGAAGAGGAAGTGGAAGCCCCAGGGTAGATGAGGCAGAGACCCCTCCTGGCAGTGGTGAGATGGGGTCGTGCACCCTCCTTTCTGTACTGTGTGTGCTGGCTCCATAGTTCTCTCTTCTGTACATATAAGCATGCTTGTTCTGAAATAAAGAGGATTTGAAGTGAACCACACCAAGCCCCAGTCATGCTGTGCCTGTGTGTGTCCCACCCGAGAGGAGCTGTAAGGGCAGGATCTGGGACAGAGAGAGGACAGGCACCAGCAGAAAAGGGGCAGGGGCAGTGGCCACCAGTCCCGGGACCCAGCACAGCTCTGCTCCTGCTACTCTCCTACCCAACAGGTCCCGAGCCCAGCTGCAACCCAGGGTGGGAGGATGGTGGTGGGAATCTGTGCTGAGGTCTGTGGGCAACCTTAGTCACTCACAGGACAGTGTGTATGGGAATACTCGAATGCCCCCTGCCTCTCCTCCCACACCCAGCTGCAGCCAGCAGACTGAGCCATCGTCCTTCCCCGCCCCATCAGAAGGCACCTGCAAGTTGTTCTCCCAGGAAGCAGCTACTTATGCTTGGTCCTGGTCCAGAGGCGAGAGGAGGGTTCCAGTGGGCACACCTGGGCTAAGGAGGAGCAGTTCACAAGGAAACGCGGGGGGCCAGGGCTGGGGCTTGGCAGAGTCTTGCTCAAGTGGCAGGAGGCGAGGGCTGGGAAGGCTTCCACCTGGGTCTTGCTTCCAGCTCCCACCTACCTGTGGCCGTATCCTAATCCTGAGCATTTAGGAAGGGCTAGGAAGAGCAGTAGCAGCCAAAAATATCCCAGCCAGGCCTCGGCTCATGTCCTGCTGAGCTATGAGCCACAAGCTAGCGCCCCATTCACCTGACCCAGTCTTGACCACTTAGAAAGTAGAAAGTACCCCATGGATGGCAAAGCTTTTCCTGGCCAATTCCATGTTACTTTCCATTGTGTGAAATCACAGGCTGAGGACATGAGAGCGGCAGCACTTACGTTAGAAGCAGATGCTAAGGCCCAGCCGTCAAAGCTCTCCTGCCTCCTCTGTGGCTAGACTGGCCAGACCCCTGCGCCCATCCCTGCTGCCTGGGCATAGGCTTTCCCTCTGCCTCCAGGAACCTTAGCAATCCCACCAGGAAGGGTTGGTGTGGGAGGCCACTGTCTCCTGTCCATCCACCCTGAGATGCTCCCTAAAGCCCCCTGCCAACCTATTCTGGCCTCCCACCTCATCCTGCCTCCAGCAGTCTGATGCCTGCACCAGGCAGGCTTCATCCCCGCTGGAGGATTCCCAAGGGGAGGAAAGAAGGATAACTGCCTTCATCTAGGCTTCCTGGAGCACACCTATATTTGGCTGATGTTTTTCAGAGGACTTGCAAGGCCCAAGGGTGGGTTGGGGGCAGGGGCTGCCAGACAGAGTAAGGTCCTGGGCAGTGCGTATCCTGAGGCTGGCAGAGAACCTTAGCCAACCACTAAGAGTTGGTGGGTTCTTGGACCCCTGTTCCCAGCCCCCAGCCTGCCAGAGCCCTCTTGGAACCACCAGGTTGAACCCCTGCCTCCCCATCTACCCCAGATCCCTTCATGTCGTACCCTGGGGGACCCCAGGCTGGGTTTCATGTAAAGCCCTAGGTATAAGCAGGAGAGATGTCCTCATTTAGCATCTGATGTCTATGGGCATTTGTGGAGGTGCCTGACTGCTGTGGGTGCTAAAGGAATCGGAAAGGGCCGATGTGGCTGTGTTCCCAATGAGAAGTTGATCATGTATGGTCCAGAGACAGGGAGCATCCCTCCAACTGGTGGATCAAAGAAGGCTTCCTGGAAGAAGAGGTCAGTGTGTTTTTATCTTCAGGAATGGTTAGAATTAGGGTGGACACAGACACAAAAGCCTGGACAGATACTCTAAGCAGAACGAGCAGAGGTGCTGATGAGAAGTAGTGTCCCAGAACCCCAAGTTAATCATTTTGGTTGGAATGGAGAGAATGCAGAGGATGTCATGGTTAGTAGTGGCCTGCACCAAGACTCCAAGGCCATGGTATTTTTGAATGTATTTTGAAGGCAAAACGGAACTAGCAAAGGCTCCAGGGCACCTTTCACACTATAGCTGATGAGGCATTCTTCGCCTAGACCACAATGGCAATGTGGACCCTGGAGTTGCAGTGGAGTATTTCTGGGGCAAAGTGATGCAGTTCAGGGTTCCCCTGAGCCACAGTCACCAGGCATCAAGGTGGAATGTAGACTAGGTGGGTGGCAGCTTGAATAATTTCAAGACCAATCACCTGACTGGCATTCTATTATCATCCAATCAACAGAGATTTTCATGCTTCACCATCTTAACCAACACAAGCAGCATCATCACCCCAAAAGTGGCACCCCTTCAGCACGATCAATACATTCACAAGGCCTCCACCATCACCAACAGTTCTGACCCAAGTCCACTGACAACGACCCCAAGACCCAGCATCGCCACCACCGCTATCCCATCCTTCCCAGACAGAGTATCATAGTTATTAATAACAGTATCAATCAAACCCCACCATTCCCACCACCAAGGGCCACCAGGGAAGAGCGGGAGCACACAGTCAACATGCTCCACCTTGATGCTGACCAGACTGAGGGAAGAGATGAGCTGAAAAGGGGACGATGACCAGGCTGTGTTTCTCCTGGCCACGCCATCCTCCCCATGAAGCCATGAGCATTTGGGTCTAGTTGGTTTGATTTGGTTTTCGCTTAGATGTTTAAACATAATTATCACCAAGGCAGGAAGAAACTGTAGATCTTAGACCAGGCTGGGGTGATCTCACCAGCACTGTCTTTAGGAATGAAGCCAGGGCCAAGTAACTTCTCTGCAGTGCTTGCTCTATGATGCCCCTGTTAGGATGCTTCTGGGGGCTCGTGGAACTTCAGGCAGGAACTGACCTGGAATAAGATCCTTCAGGATACCCTTCGATGCCTCCTCTGCCTTCCATAGGCCCTGGCTTCTTGGAGTCTTTAGATAGTGGTCCTAGAGAGGATGCTACTCAGGAAGAACCCCAAGTTGCAGGCTCACTCATGTGCACACCCAGATACACCTGGTGGTGATCATTGTTCTGGTGCTGTGGTCAATGATGAATTTCCTAGGGCCCACATCCAGCTCCAACTTCATGCCCTGGAATCCAGGGTTCATTAGGAGATATGGCTGGGGAGAGCAGCAGGTAAGCTGGCCTAACAGTGAATTGGAGCCAAGGACACAGGCAAAGCCAACCTCCTGTTTGTCCTGCGGAATACTGTCCCCAACCTGGACACTGTCAGTGCCCTTGTCCTGTGCAGTGTCCTCATTTCCCAGCAGCCTACTGGAAGTGTGGAATAGGGCCATGGAGAGCAGATCAAGGAGGCCAGTGTTCTGTGTCAGCCCAAGCCATCCTCGGCCATACCTGCCCACACTGAGAGGAAAGTCTGAGCAGCCAGCTCAGTGGTGTGGCTTCAGAGACTGCAGCTACTTCACTGGGGCCGTCACATCACTGGCATGGCTTCCAGAAGCAAGGTTCTTTCACAAGTGGCTCATGGAAGAGCCAGGGCCAGGCATGGCTGCAGGCCTGCAAGCTGGGCTACCCAAGGCTGCCTTTTTCTGAGCACTAAGTCAGGGAAGACCTGGGCAGGATATAGCCACTGCTCTTGCCCATCCCGAAAGTTTCCCACACAGTTATGGAGAAGGATGGCACTCTCTCCCATGGGGGCAGTCAACCCTCAACCTTGTCACTTCTCCAGCTCTATTCTTCTGTGATCCTCTCACACTATTTCATGCCCTTTTTACCATACACCTCACCAGATGGAGGAAAGCAATTCAGTGATGCTTTTGCAAACAGCTCAGGGTCCGCTCGCATTCCTATCTTGAGCAGACCCCGGTAGTGCCAGCTACTCCAAGTGTGGCCCACAGACCAGCAGCATCAGCATCACATGGAAGCCTGTTAGAATGTGGACTCTCGGCCAGGCATGGTGGCTCATGCCTGTAACTCCAGCACTTTGGGAGGCCGAGGCGGTCGGATCACCTGAGGTCAGGAGTTTGAGATCAGTATGGCCAACATGGTGAAACCCCATCTCTACTAAAAATAAAAAAATTAGCTGGGCATGGTGGCACATGCCTGTAATTCCAGCTACTCGGGAGGCTGAGACAGGAGAATCTCTTGAACCCAGGAGGCGCAGGTTGCAGTGAGCTGAGATTGCGCCACTGCACTGCAGCCTGGGCGACAGAGACAGAGCGGGACTCCATCTCCAAGAAAAAAAAAGGAAATGTGGACTCAGGTTGTCAGTCCTGTCCCAGACCCACTCAGCTAGGACTTCATTTTAACAGGATCCCCAGGGGCTTCAAGCACACACAGAAGTTTGCGAGGTGTTATAGTGGTAAAGGCTCAAGCCCTTTTCTCCCACTTTGCAGCTTTGTGATTTTTTTACTAGAGACACGATCTCTCTGGACCTTGGATTTCTCATCTACAAAATGAGGGTCACAGTCCCGATCACTCAGGGAGGTTGAAAGGATAAAACGGAGTAATAGGGTAATTTCTTATACTGTAGCAAGCACTCAGTAATGGAAAGTATTGTTATTCTAATTATTTCCAATAAGAATAGTGCCTTTTATTGGGGAAAGATTCTACTTGGTTTATTTCTTCCTCTATGAGGTACTGGTTAAGGATTCAAATCAAAACAACCCTCAATCAGATGCTGCTATTTTTACTGATGAGTTGTAGGACCTTGAGCAACTGAATTCTCTTTGTTACCATTTCCTCATCTACTAAATACAGTCCATGATACCCTATCAGAGGGCTGCTGTGAGGAAGTAAAGACATCATAATGAATGCCTGGCACATAGCATGAGATCAATAAACAAACTGCATAGTACAGGGGGGAGTCATTCCCACCTGCAGGAGCTCCATTTATCCAGTTGCTGTTGTTGCAAATAGAAATACAAGTCAAAGGGCAAAGAATGTGCATTTCTTTGCTTTCCTATAATTTAATTTCTATTCTCTGCCAACCCCATTTCACAGGTAGCAACCCAGCTCTGACTGCTCTTGTCTTCCTAGAGTGGGTCTAGGGAAGAAGTGCTTGCAGAATGCCAAGGCACTCAGGTTGGAGGCGTGTGGGCACACCCTGGTCCTCTGTCAGATTCTGCCTGCACTGGCATCTGGGGGGACAGCCCATCCCATTTGGTCCACACTGGCAGAGTAATCACCTTTCTCTTTCTCAGTTACAAGGTCTTTCAGATCTGCAGGTGCTCAGGACCATGTTCTAGTCACTCTTGGGTGCATGACAAATCCTCTATGGCACCCGGGCCACACAGAGGCATGGAGATCTTTGGGCTATTTCAGGTCTTCCTGGCCCCTCTACATGGGCATGGGGAACCCTGGGGTCCTGCCACTTCCCCAGGGTTGACCTTGAAAAGGGGCACAGGGGCTTCTATTCCTGAATCCCCATGTCACATTGCCCACTCGCGTCCAGGTAACCTTGCTCTGCCTGGCATGGTAGCTTTTAGTCATGTGGATTATTGGTGCCCTGAGTCCTTCAGAGCCCAAAGCCCGGGTTCTCACAACTCCAGAGCCTAAGCCCTTGGCACTCAAATATCTTCCCGCTGCTTTTTTTTGCTGCATCATCCTTTCTCAAGGTAGCATATGCCCCTGCCTGAATGGGGAAGAATGAAAACAGGATCAGGGAGGAACCTGGGTGGATAATTCCATCGGCTTTTCTACCACACCGTGTTTTGCTGAGAAAGAAAAATTAGGGAGTACAGAAAAAATTGAGGGGTAGGGGTGGAAAATTCCTTCAGGACTGAAAAAGTTTTTGATGTTACTGGGACACTCCTGTGGTCTGAGCCTCTGCTCCTGGGATCCTGGAGAAGCTCCTTCCCTGAACTGGAAGACACACTCTCTGAGGATCCTGCTCTGTGTGCAAGGCAGGTGGCATTTTCTGCCCAGCCTGCCTCTGCTGCAGCCACCTGCCCCCATGCAGACGGGACCCACAGGGTCTCCAGGCTCCCTTGACCTGTTGTCTTTTTGGTCCCGCCCCATCAGCACCCCTATTGAGCATGCGCCGGTGTGCACCAGCCAGGCCGCCACCCCACTGCTGCCCGCTTCCGCCCAGCTGCCTGCTGCTGCCTCTCCCAGTGCGGCTTCGCCACCCCTGGCCACAGCTGCTGCCCATACTGCCATCGCCTCCGCCTCTGCCACAGCCCCTGCCTCAAGCCCCGCCGACAGTCCAAGGTAACTGGCCCACAGGTGCCGGGCCTGACCCTGGGGAAGGGAGGCAGGAGACACCCCACTCTGGGTTCACCTGTGGCCAGCTATGTCCAAGGTAGTTAGGGCCCATGGGCCTGGAGGAAGCCAAGGCCAGCGCTGTTTGGTGAAGAGTGTAAAGGGGAAGCTGAGGGTGAATTTCAGGGCTGTGTACCACTGTGGCAGGGACTGTCAGTCTGCTCCCCAGGGGCACATACAACAGTAAGAGAGGTAACAGTCTCTCTCTTTCTCTCTCTCTCTCTCTCACACACACACACACACACACAAACACACAAATACACACACTCATATACACACAGATAACAAAAGGGGACTGTGTGGAAAGTCTTTGTTCCTGGAACTCAACTTAGGTAGAATAAAAGTTGTCCTTGTGGGCTGGAGAAATCAAGGAGGGCTCCATGGATGAGGGAGCGTTGAACTGGGCACGGAAGGCAGGTAGGATTTGGTCAGAGAGAGTTTAGTCATAAACTTCCCACTTACCCTCCCCTCTCTTTGGAAAAGCATGTTAACACCAGAGACACCTGGTATAGTGGGATTTACGTCTGCTCCACAGCTTAATGTGTGTAACCTTGAAAAAGTAACTGAAGCTCTCCGAACCTCAGTCTCCTCGTCTGTTAAGATGTTTACCAAACACCTATTCTATAGGGTTATGATAGAAAAAAATGTCTGTAAAACACCTAACACAAAGGAACAAGTATTGTGAGTTCCTGCATCCCAACCTGCCCACCTAGACACCCAGCAAGGCAGAGACCAAAGGCCAGGAGAGAAAAGAAGAGGCAGAGGGGCCAGGCTGGCAGGTCACTCTGTAGTGGCATGTGGCCCATCAGGCTGCATGGAGCCAGCTCTCTGTCTGGGCTTCCAAGGGTCGGCCAGTTAGTGTTTGGGGTCAGAGCCCAGGTGTCCCAGCCTCCCACCTTGTTGGGGAGGACATGCCTCTTGGATCAGGATGGGTAGGTCCACGGTGCAGCCTAAGGTGGGACTGATGTGGGCAAACTGGCTCAAAGGCCTGTCTGCTGCCCCCATCCCAGGCTTCAAGTGACCCACATGGTGCCAAGCCCAGCCTTTCCCCAGCCCAATTCAAGCCTGAAGGAGGAGCCTAGCCCTGGGTTTCCAGGGGTGGCTTCATCCCAGTTTCGTGGGGGGATTTAGGACACTACTTCCCTTCTCTATACCAGAATCTCTTTACATAATGACCTTGCTACTTGCATAAAAGAAGAGACTTTGAGGAGGGCAAGAAATGTCCCTGTTGTTGAGCGGGAAGAAGCCTCCCAGTTTGAATGGTGGGGGGCTATAGAAGCTGGAGCCCTACAGGCAGCCATCTCTGGGGCCCCAACCCTGCTCAAAGGCAGGCACCAGCACCAAGCTCAGGTCTCGCTGTCCCGGGCCTGCTCACCACAAAGCTCCTGTGATCCTCCCTCCCTTCCATTTGCCTTGCAGGAGAGCTGGGGCCTGGGTGGAGCTTGGACAGGGGCTCAGAGGGCTGCCCAGCAGGGAGTGGGGCTGGAGCAGAAGGGGGTCACAGGGTTGCACTCTGAGCAAAGCAACCTCCCCTCCTCGCACATGGGCCGGGTGGAGCTGGAGCTGAGGGAGTCCATGGGAGGCAAATGGATACTGCAGCCTTTAATGGGGGCATGACTTCAGAATTTTCACTGGATGCCATAAATTTTCACTGCACACTGCTGCCTTTCCCATTGCCAGTTGCTACTCAGGACCTGGGCTGCGAGCAAAGTGTCCTCCACTGATGGAGTCCAGCTAAGACCACTGCCCCTTGGCCCATCCCCAATCACCATGGAAGCCCCGCACCCCTTGGACACTATCTCTTCCTCTTCCATGAAGACCCCTACTCTGCTGGTGTCAGCACAGGAATCTATCCAGAGAAGGGCAGGTGGGCCTGGGGAGGGGAGACAATGGCTTCACTCAGCCAGAAACTCAGCAGCTTGACAGGGCAAGTGGGCACAGTCCCCAGGTCTGGGATGCCGAAGGCCCCCTGAGGTTATTTTACCTCTGCCTTGTCTGGAACAGCCCATCGGACCTCTCTGGATCCACTCAGAAGTTTGGTTCTTATCCCAGGACCACCCCCTTCTCAGAGCCCCAGAAAGGAAGGCACTCCTCATCCTACAGCTCTGCCCAGCAGAGATCAGCAGGCCCCAGGCCCTTGAGGAACAGACAGAAGGAAGGCAGGAAACCATGGAGGGCTGGCAGGCAGGGCTCACTTCTCCAGCACCTCCAGAATGACCCATTGTCCCTGGATGTGGGCATGTGATCCCCTTTGAGATCTGAAAGACCAGGGACGTGTTCTGCAAGGCGTTCATTAGTTTTAAATGAAGAAAAAGGTTTTACGAACAAATACAGTTTGGGAACACTGGATCAGACAAGGCTTAACAGGCTGCTGGATCAGGAGTTCTCAGCACCTTCAGCTCTCTGGGAGGAGAGGCCATGCACAGACTCTCCTGAGGGTAATGAACTAGGACACTTTTTTTTTCATCTCTTTGACCCCATTGTCCCTGGGCCACAGGCAGGGAAAGCTGACCCTAGGCCCCTTGACAACTAACCCAGTTGGAGGAAGGCGACAGGAATTCTGTGCAGAAGAGGTGTGTGTATTGGTTGTGGGGAGTGGCCTTGTGGGAGGTGGAGAGCTCCTGACTTCCCCCAAGCATCTGTGCCAGGAAACCTGAGACTTTGCTGTTCCTTTCAGCAACAACAGAAAAGGGTAGGCAGAAGAGGCCACGAAGTTAGGGGCTGAGGTGCCCCACGAGGTTGAGGGGGTAGGTAGTTCTGACCAGGACCATCTCCTCTCCTCTGTGCTCTTCCACAGTCCTGCCCGGGCAGTCTCCAGGAGTGAAGGATCTTCCCAGTATCCTCCTGTCTGGCTGGTGGCTTCCTCCCTCTCTCCAAAGGCGGTGTTGCTAGCTACCCAAGGAACGCCCTCCTCCCCTCCAAGACCCTTGTGGTCCTTCCTCCACAGTTTCTGGCAGCTCCCCAGGGATGTCTCTGTCAAGTGTCCTCACAGGGGCTTCTGAAGACCCAGGAGCCAGCCTGTCTCTCCTGCAGGCCCCAGTGGGGGCTGTCTTTCTTGCTGTAACTCTTCCTCCCTTGGTTCCAGGCCCCAGACCTCTTCCTACAGAGCCACAGTGGCCACCTCTTCAGCACCTGCCACCCACACCAGCTACAGTGAGGGCCCTGCCGCCCCTCCGACCAAGCCCCGGGTTGTCACCACTGCCAGCATTCGGCCTTCTGTCTACCAGCCAGGTGAGAGGCAGAGCAGGAGGGGAGGCTGTCTAAGCCTTGGGCGGGCTCCAGGAGTCGCAAGAGCCAAGAGGTGGCTCTGTGGTCACATCCCCAGAAGAATGGGCAGCAAGGCCTTGCTAATGAGGCTCCATCCTCCATCCCCCAGTTGTGGGCCAGAATCTTGTGGAAACTGCATCTGGCCTGGGGGAGACAGGTGGGCAAGAATGCAGTGGATGATTCTAAGGGAGAGCAAAGGAGGACAGAGGTCTTCTCTGGGCCAGGCGTGGTGACTCATGCCTGGAATCCCAGCACTCTGGGAGGCCGAGGCAGGCAGATTACCTGAGGTCGGCAGTTCTAGACCAGCCTGGCCAACATGGCAAAACCCCATCTCTGCTAAAAAACACAAAAATTAGCTGGACGTGGTGGCACACACCTGTAATCCCAGCTACTCCAGAGGATGAGGCCACTGAACTCCAGCCTGGGCGACAAAGTGAGACTCGGTCTTAAAAAAAAAAAAAAGTCTTCTTTGTGTCATGCCAGTGTTCGAGAGCTGGCCACAGCTGTGGGGGTACAGAACAGCACATACGGAGCCTCGACTAGGGAGCGGGTCCTTTCCAGGCGCAGCGAGAGACCCCAGGGAAGTTTTCCCAGCGGCTGGAGCCCAGGGAGATGAGATAGGCACTGAGTCGGGGCGGGCCTTGCTTCGGGGGCTGTTTCATGAAGCTCCCTCTTGACAGAGGGGCTGAGCATGGGCGGCCGAAGCCGCTTTTGCCCGAGACAGAGGCCGGTGTCGGGGCCTGCTCTGCTGTGGACGGCCAAGCGCCTCATCCCTCCAGGCTGCGATGTTCATAGACACCTTGTGTTCTGGGGATGGAATGAAGCTCCCAGCACAGCGTCTGTCGCACGGGAGGTGCCCCTGTCCCTACAGAGAAGGGGCAAGGGCAGCCGGTTCTGAGGCGGAAACTCCTCAGGGCCAGGGGGCGTTCTGCAGCGGTGAAAAGCGGCGGGAGGCGGCTGCCCCTTCGGAGACTGGGAACCCGGGGAGGGAGACGGGGGAGGAGTTTGGAGGCGAAGCGGCGGGGGTAGGCGAGGCCTTGCCCGGGCGCCAGGAGGACATTTCCTTCTCTTCCTGGGCAGGCGCTGTTGGCACCTTCCGGGGCGGCCGCCGGCTGTCCTCGCCCAGCCCGCCAGGCGGCGTCAGGGCTCCGGGGGCGCGCGGCCGGCCCGCCCAGCGTCCCCTTCCTCCTCCTCCCCGGGCTGGGGCCCAGGCGGGCGAGACCGGCCGGAGCCGCGGGCCCCCCGCGCCATTCCCAGGCCGCGCAGACGTTAACTCATTCCTGCCTGGGGGGAAGGAGGCGGCCGGGCGGGCGCGCGCTGTAGCCGGCCTGCCTTCACCTCAGTCTCCCGGAGGCCCGGCTGCCGAGTGGGTTCCGGGGGCGGCTGGCAGGCGGCCCCGGGCGAAGCAGGGCGTGTGGGCCCGAGCCCCCCCTTCCGCTCCCCAGCCCTCCAGGCTCTTCAGACCCGGGCGTCGGGGAGGGTGGGCAGCCCCCGCAGGACCCGGAGGGCCCCAGACCGCCGCGGCCGCAGCCGCAGCTCTCCCCGGGGCCTCCTCCAGGCTGAGGGCGGCGTTCGCAGGCCGGATCTTATCGCTGGCGCCCGAGCTAGGCGGCCGCTCCCCAGAACACCTGGGGCCCGGGAGGGGGCGGACGGCGGCGGCGACGGCTCGGGGACCCTGCGCACTCGTCGCGGACGGCCACGTTGGCCCGCGGGCCGGGCGGCGGCCGGGCGCTCGCGGAGAGCCAGTCCCGGCCCCCAGTGAGTCAGAAATCACCTTGTTTAATTACACATCCCCGAGCCCGCCGAGTGCGATAGAGGCCTTTTGAACTTGCCAATTAGAGATGAAATATCACCTTCTAATTTAGGCTGGTTTAATTCCGTCACGCAGAAATAGCAACAGCCCCGGGGCTCCGAGATGGGATATCAGGTCTCTCTTGGCAGGACGGTGAGCCAGGCTGAAGGGTGCAGAGGCCGAGGGCGGCGAAGGGCAGCTGCCTGCTCGCCCCCCGCCGGGAGTGAGGGTTGCGACCCGGGGCAGCAGAGCTGCCGGGCCGGGCCACCGAAGCCGGGGAGGTTCCTTCTCTGGGTGGTACAGCCCCGGGCAAGGAAGCCATCAAATCGGGGTCCAGATTCTGGCCTCCTCTGTGAGATCTCTGTGTTGTGGGGACCAGGCGCGTTGGCTCACGCCTGTAATCCCAGCACTTTGGCAGGCCGAGGCGGGCGGATCACGAGGTCAAGAGATCGAGACCATCCTGGCCAACACGGTGAAACCCCGTCTCTAATAAAAATACAAAAATTAGCTGGGCGTGGTGGCACGCGCCTGTAGTCCCAGCTACTCGGGAGGCAGAGGCAAGAGAATTGCTTAAACCCGGGAGACGGAGATTGCCGTGAGCGGAGATCGCGCCACTGTACTCCCGCCTGGCGACAGAGCGAGACTCCGTCTCAAGAAAACAAACAAAAAAAAGGGCAGTGGATCCAGGAGTCTGGAAGGCCTTCCGATGGAGGAAAGTGACTGCTAGCCAGAGGATATAGGATTAGTATTGCCAGAAAGAGGCAGGAAAGGTGGGACAAGGCCCGATTTACTTGAAAGGGGTGAACTAAAGCCTGTTGTGCTGCCTGGGGATTTTCTAAGCGGGGATCTGCTGTTGAGTCTGGCTGCCTCAGCTCGTTTCAGCTAGGCAGTTCACCAGCTGAATGACCTGGAGGCAGTCACTTAAGCTCTCCAAGCCTCAATTCCTCATCTGTAAAATGGACTTGCAAATATTATCTGCCTCCTTGGATTGCAGCAAGTAATTACTTGAAATAATGCTCGTTAAGGGCCTAGCATGCGAAAGCTATCATTTTAATGAGGGCAGCACCACCCAAAAGAAAGAAATTTTCTAGCAGCCACATTTTTAAAAAGTAAAAGAAAGCAAGTGAAATTTATTTTAATATCTTTCCTTTGACTACATATATTTAAAATATCAGGTGGAGTATGGCGGCTCACACTTGTAATCCCAGCACTTTGGAAGGCCATAGCCGGCAGATCACCTGAGGTCAGGAGTTGTAGATCGGCCTTGCTAACCAGGTGAAACCTGTCTCTACTAAAAATACAAAAATTAGCCAGGTGTGGTGGCGGGTGCCTGTAATTCCAGCTACTTGGGAAGCTGGCAGGAGAATCACTTGAACCCAGGAGGCAGAGGCTGCTGTGTGCCACTGTACTCCAGCTTGGGCCACAAAGCAAGACTCTGTCTCAAAAAAAATAAATAAATAAAAAATAAAAGATCATTTCAACATACAATCAATATAAAATAATGATTAATGAGTCTTCAAAAATCTGGTGTGTGTGTTACACTAAAAGCACTTCTCACTTCTCAGGTGGACTAGCCATTTAAAGTGCTGATTGGCCACGCAGCACTATGTATTGGACAGCGCAGGATTAGGGGTTGTGGTCTTAAACTTTTTTTTTTTTTTTTTTTTTTGAGACAGAGTTTCCACCCTTGTTGCCCAGGCTAGAGTGCAACGGCTTGACCTTGGCTTACTGCAACCTCTGCCTCCCAGTTTCAAGCGATTCTCCTGCCTCAGCCTCCCGAGTAGCTGGGATTACAGGCACCCGCCACTACGCTGGCTAAGTTTTTCTGTATTTTCAATGGATACTGGGTTTCACCATCTTGACCGGCCTGGTCTCGAACTCTTGACCTCAGGTGATCCACCCCCTCCTTGGCCTCCCAAAGTGCTGGGATTATAGGTGTGAGCCATGGCGCCCAGCTAATCTTAATCTATTTTAGCAGAGACTTGCGCTTTACAAAGAAAGGAAAGGGCCAGGCAAGGTGACTCACTCCTGTAATCCCAGCACTTTGGGAGGCCGCGGCAGGTGGATCATCTGAGGTCAGGAATTCAAGACTAGCCTGACCAACATGGTGAAATCCCATCTCTACTAAAAATACAAAAAATTAGCCTGGTGTGGTGGTGGATGCCTGTAATCCCAGCTACTTGGGAGGCTGAGGCAGGAGAATCACTTGAACCCAGGAGGTGGAGGTTGCAGTGAGCCAAGATCGTGCCATTGCACTCCAGGCTGGACAGCAAGAGCTTATCTATAATAGAGGGATGAAGCTGCTCTGAAGTTGTGCTAGATCACCTCTCCCGCTCTCTGTCCCTCGTGGTATTCCTGGAATCCCCTCTTCCCCCAGCACTTTGAGATTCTCTGCTATGCAAAGTTGTTAGGGAGGGTGACAATACCTCCAATCTGAGCTGTACACATTTACCAAATGCATGCAGTATGTCACTGCAGCAGATGCCCACCATGCCCTGTGGGGCAGGCAGGGCGTCAGGCATTCCGCCACCAGTGAATAGACCTCAGTCTCAGGTTATCTGACTTCAAGATTTACCGTTTCCCTTCCCTGCTCTCCCCACACCCGATGCTTCCCCCCCACACACACACACCCCAGTCTAACTGGGCGGGCTTCCCTAGGTGAGCAGCAGGCCGGGAGGCAGGCTAACAACAATACATCTGACCCTGAGACCAGGTTGCCTCCGTCCTCACTCACATTTAGTGACACACTATGCCAGGTACTAGGCTAAGTTCTTTATATTTCTTACCTTCCCTTAATCCTCATAATAACCTCGTGAGATACTAAGAATTATTATTGTCATTTTTAGATAAAGAAATTGAGGCCCAGAGAGGTTAAGGAATTTGCCCAAGGACACACAACCAGGAGGTAGTAGAGCTGGGTCCTGCAGCCAGGGCTCTCGGCTATGCTATCAAGACCCCACAGCACAGGGTCTCCGAGTTGAAAATGACTCCTCCCTGACATGTTGCACCGAGACTTTCTGGAAATTGGACTCACGTTCCTTACAGAGGCAGCTTGGGATGGTAGAATATATGGTTTTGAAGACATATTCCCACTGATTAGCTCCGTCTGAGCCTCAGTGACCTCAAATGTAAAGGGGAAATAATGGGAAGACTGATTCAGATGGCATGCTATGTGCCTCATTACCCCCTAAACATGAGGAAGATTCGTTATGGAGAAGGTATTACCTTTCAAAGGCCTCACTCACAGGATGGCTCCAGGGCAGGGCTGTGGAGGGCTTTATCTCTTCTTCCTTCAATAACATGGATGAATCCTATCTACGCAGTTCCTACTCACCCCCAGCACAGGGGTTTCCAGGTCACCCAGTTCTGAAGGGTGGGTCACCTGGGAGTGGAAGGTGCAGAGTAGGAACCACAGGCTGCTCTGGGTGGCCCAGGGGATCCAGGTGGAAAAGAGAGACTGGAGGTGGGGCCAGGGTCTTAAGCCCTAAGGAAACCCTTCCTCTTTAGGTTGAGGCTGGAGTGTGGGGTCGGGGCAGGAGCGGGGCATGGGTGTGGGAACTGCCTCAGCACAGTCCATCCTGCCCAGGCTGAGCTCAGGAACGGGGAGGGAGGCTGCGCTGACATGCTTCCTAGGGTGGGGGGAATGAGGCCTCTTTCTGGAAGGGCAGACTGTGAAATGAGGTGAGGCTTCTGGAACCTCCCTTGCTGGAAGGGGAGGCCAGCTAGACCTTGTGTACAGGGCACAGCTGGGTCTGCCCTGGCTAATTGTTGAGGGCCCAGGCCCGAGAGGGCTGTGGGTAAGCAGTTGCAATGCTTTTTCTGTGCTGTGACCCAAAAAAGGGGAGCTGGAGGAGGGGGTGGCAGAAATGAGGCAGCGCCTTCTCTTCTGCACTCTGACTGCCTGCACAATCTCTAGACAGTCACTCAGACACACTCTCAGCTTCTACCAAAGCGACATGGAGGTCCAGAGGTGCCCAGGGCAGCCACGGGCCAAGCAAGCAGCTGCACCTGGGCTGTGTCACCCTAGAGTCTCTGCCCAGCACCCTCGAAATGCCTTCTTCAAGATCCCCCATCCTAATCAAACCAAGATGGAATTTCCCCCCAATACAAATCAATCCAAGCTGTTTTTCAAGAAAGTAATTGTAGCTAAACCTGAAACCTGAACCTGAAAACCCAGCTGCCAGGTCATCTGCTTTGTCCTGAGGGCTGAACTAGGTCCAGGTTCAGCAAACTCATGCCAAGGGAGGTATTTCAGATGTCAAATCACTGGTCAGAGTGCAACAGAAAGTTTCTCGCAGTCAAGAGTGAGCTGACCCACTCCCACCTATCCCTGCCCAGGTACCCCCAACCCCACTCCCTGTCTTATGCAGGCCTTGGGCAGCCAAGGCCTAGTGGAGCCCCACCCTGCACAGCTGCAGATATTTATAGCTGTGTCCCTTTTCCAGCCCTTTTGATGCTCCCTCGGCTGTGCTTGCTCTCTAGCTCCCTGGCACCCTGCTGAGAATTCAGATCTGGGCCATCAAGAAGTTCAGGAACAAATCTCCTGAAAAAACTGAAATCGCACTACTCTAGTGTTAAAGTCACCTTGTACATTTCTCTGGCTGGGAGTGAGGGGAACTGGGAAGAATGAATTCCTGACATGTCTTTCTTTGGGTTTGTTTGGCTTGCAGTGCCTGCATCTACCTACAGCCCGTCCCCAGGGGCCAATTACAGTCCAACTCCCTACACCCCCTCACCTGCCCCTGCCTACACCCCCTCGCCTGCCCCTACCTACACTCCCTCACCTACCCCTGCCTATATCCCCTCACCTGCCCCCACCTATACTCCATCTCCTGCACCAACCTATACCCCTTCGCCTGCCCCCAACTATAACCCTGCATCCTCTGCGGCCTACAGCGGGGGCCCTGCAGAGCCTGCCAGCCGTCCCCCCTGGGTGGCAGATGACAGCTTCTCCCAGAAGTTTGCCCCTGGCAAGAGCACCACCTCCATCAGCAAGCAGACCCTGGTCCGGGGGGGGCCCAGCCTACACCCCAGCAGGTCCCCAGGTGCCACCACTTGCCAGGGGGACCGTCCAGAGGGCTGAGCGCTTCCCAGCCAGCAGCCGGACTCCACTCTGTGGCCACTGCAACAACGTCATCCGGTACGGTCCAGCTGTGCCCCTGCACTGGGGCACTGGAAGGGCGTGTGTGCGGGTTGCTTGCCCACAGTCTGATCCCTGGTGGGGAGAGATGGGGGTAGGAGGCAGGTATAGGGAGAAAGCCATGGGTCCTTCTGGCTTGCCCTCTGGTCTGACCTCTCTAAGCCATAGCTTCCATACCTGTGTGACACCCACTCCTCTGGGGAGCTGGGAGGATGGCATGAGGTTCATGGGTGAAGCTCCAGCAGGGTGCCTGGTGCCAGGAGCTCCCCCTTGGGCTAAGGCCGAGTTCTGGGAATCACCAGTCTTGCCAGTAGGTTTATGGGGCATGTTGTAAGACAGTGCTGGCTTTGACCCAGTTTTCCTTTAGGGTTGTTTCTGGGTCTTTCCACAGACAGGCCTGGGCTGCTCAGGGCATTGGTGAGCATCTGCCAGACTGAAATGAAAACAAGTGATTTCACACTTAGAAGCCATGGACCAAGGCTGTTGTTTGAATATAGTATGTTTGTGTACATGTATGGTGTGAGCTTATATACATGAAAAATATACTTTCGTTTAAAAAATAATAATATATACTCATTAGAGAAGAATTAGAAAACACAGAAAAGTAAAAATTAGAATACAAAAAAATGTTCTCATAGTCCCACTGTTCTGACTGCTAACCTGGAACTAGACTATACAGGTTTGTATTCTGGTCTACCACTTACTGGCCGGATGGCCTTAAACAAGTTGTTCAAACGCTGTGTGCCTCAGTTTCCCCATCTGAAAATAGGTATTATAATAGTACCTACTGCATAGGATTGTTGTGAGAATTAAGCAAGTTAATAAATGTAAAAGTTTTATTGAATGGAGCCTGACACAGAGTAATCACTTAATAAATGTTAGCCATCAGCATCATCATTATTGGATTTCTTACTATCATCATCAGTGGTCAACTGAGCTCTATCATATGTTTACCCAGTTCCCTGCTGGTGGATGTTTGAATTGCTTCTTGGTTTTCCTTATCGTAAGTGATGCAACAATGAACACCTTTCTGCACGAGCTTTCTCTGAATTTCACATTATTTCATCAGAACAGTCACAAAAGTCAGAGTTATTGGGTAAAAGTATAAACAGTGTTGGGGTTCTTAAAATATCTAGTTCAAAGTTCTAGGGGCTGCCTTACTGGGTGCCATTCTCTGTTTCCCCAGGGGCCCATTTCTGGTAGCCATGGGCCGTTCCTGGCACCCTGAAGAGTTCAACTGTGCCTACTGCAAGACTTCCCTGGCAGATGTGTGCTTTGTGGAAGAGCAGAACAACGTTTACTGTGAGCGATGTTATGAGCAGTTCTTTGCCCCAGTCTGTGCCAAGTGCAACACCAAAATTATGGGGGTAAGTGGGCAGCCTCCCCTTCTTCTGACCCATGTCTCTTCCCAGCCCTTCCCCAAGATCGTGGGGTCCCATTAGGAAGCCAAGAAGTTGCCGGTAACAGAGAGAAAGCAACTCCATTTTTATCCTAGAAGGGAATTGGTTTGCCACCAATAAACTTGGAGATAAATGAACTTGACGCAAGGGATGATTGTGCGCCTGTTCCACACAGCTCGAAGAGGTGGAACTTCTGCAAAGCAAGTGATTGCTTCATAGCCTGACCTGACCACTCACCAGAATGTGGCCTTGACCCTCAATGCCCCTTTGGCAAATGACAGTAATAAGCAGTACTTCCTCCCAGATTTAATGTGAGGATTAAGCATCACAGTTTATGTAAGAATGCACAGAACCTGGCACCCAGCTGGAGAGTGAGAAGCCCTTCTCTGCTGCCCCTGGGTCTTTCTTCAGAGTGAAAGGCCAGCATCCTGGGCTCTCCTGACCCATTCCCTGGTACGATGCTTGGGCAGTGGCTGGGGCCTGGTGGGGTAGTCAAGCCCAGTTCCCTCTCTCCTTTCTGTCCTGAGCTCAGGCTCTTTCCCCCAGGAAGTGATGCATGCCTTGAGACAGACGTGGCACACAACCTGCTTTGTCTGTGCGGCCTGCAAGAAGCCTTTCGGGAACAGCCTCTTCCACATGGAAGATGGGGAGCCCTACTGTGAGAAAGGTAGGAACACTTTGGCGATGTTGTGTGGGCACTGCTCTGGGAGAAAGGGGAAGGTGCAGGGAAATAACTCCTCTCTAATCAATTCACAGCCGACCACCCAGAGGCTTTTATTTCCGGAAGAAATGTTTGTTTTGTTTTTAATGGCAGAATCATGTTAATATCACACAAAGGAAGTTAACTATCTCCCCTGCCTATATGGTTGCAGCTTTGGGGAGAGTGAGGTGCAGAATCTATAGCTTATTTTACGCATCAGCTGTGTGGATCTGGTTGGGTGAGGTGGCTCACACCTTAATCCCAGCACTTTGGGAGGCTGAGGCGGAAGAATCGCTTGAGCCCAGGAGTTTGAGACCAGCAACATAGCAAGATCCAGTCTCTACCAAAAATATAAACATTAGCCAGGTGTGGCGGCATGTGCCTGTAGTCCCAGATACTCAGGAGGCTGAAGTGGGAGGATCACTTGAGTCCAGGAGTTCGAGGCTGCAGTGTCCTGTGAGAGCACCACTGTATTCAGCCTAGGCAACAGAGTTAAGACCCTGTATCTTAAAAAAATTAAAAAAAAAAAATGTAGATCACAATTTGGCATCTTATAACCACTTGAGAAACCTTTCAGGTTATTTTGATTTGGAGACCACAAGGCCTAGTCCGAAAAGGCCTTGGCTGTGGACTTTGTCCTTCATTCTATTCCTGGTTCCACTTTGGGCTGCTTTGTAACCCTGAGCAAGTTACTAACCTTCTCTAAGCCTTACTTCCCACATCTGTAAACACCTGCCTACAGAGCTGTGGTGAGAATTAAACCACAGAAGGAGTGTAGAGACCCCTTCCACTGCCCTTGTGATATTTATCAGACTTTGATGTTCCTTCAGATTCCTGTAATCTCACTGAGTGAATTCAGAGTTTCTCTGTACCGTCAAAATGCTATATGTTATCTTAAAATGCCAAGGAAATTATTGTAAATTCAGGAGACAAAGCACTTCATTAGATAGGTGGGAGTTAGTCACTCACTCATTTATTCAGAGACTTCCCCTTTCAGAAAAGATTTGAAGCAGGTTCCAGAAAAGGTAACACAGACATGAAGGCTAAGATGGTAGAACCAGAAAATCAGAGGCAGGAGAAGCAGGCATGCTGATTATGAAGAATAACACGGCTGCAGGGACTGACTGGGTAGCAAGTTTGAGGGCAGAAAGAGAAACACAGTAAGTTAGTTTACTTTAAAATCAGAAAGAAGAAAACATTCAGTTCCTCAAGGGAAAAAGCAAAACAAAATAAAATTTCTTTCCCCTGACTGTAAACTAGAAAAGAAACGTGTTGGCCAGGCACCAAGGTACCTGGAGCGACCTAGACTCGAATCCCAACATGGGCCACTTCCAGGCTGGGTGACCACGGACAAAGTATTTACTCCTTCTAAGCCTCTGTTTCCTCTCTAGACCACCTCCTTCAGAGGCTGTTGTGAGGATTAACTGAGATAATGTGTGCAAAGCTCTTAGCAAAGCAGCTGCCCAGGGTAAGTGGGCAATGGGAGTGGTCTGTGAAGTGGCTCCAGGAGACCCAGAGCTCTCCATGGAGCACAGTTTACAATCCATTTCCTTAAGCAATAAGCATCACTGAAATGTTTAAGGCAAGGAAATAATACAATCCAATTTTTATTTTAGAAAGAGTACAGAGGCCGGGGGCCGTGGCTCACGCCTGCAGTCCCAACACATTGAGAGGCCGAGGAGGGTGGATCAAATGAGGTCAGGAGTTTGAGACCAGCCTGGTCAACATGGTGAAATCCCATCTCTACTAAAAATACAAAAATTAGCTGGGTGTGGTCACGCGCACCTGTAATCCCAGCTACTCGGGAGGCTGGGGAAGGAGAATCGCCTGAACCACGTAGGCAGAGGTTGCAGTGAGCTGGGATCATGCCACTGCACTCCAGCCTGGGTGACAGAGCCAAGATTCTGTCTCAAAAACAAAAACAAATTGGGGGGGGGGGGGGGGGG
>NW_022437143.1:737944-745909 GCF_009761245.1 Sapajus apella | reverse complement strand
GCAATTCTCCTGCCTCAGCCTCCTGAGTAGCTGGGATTACAGGCACATGCCACCATGCCCAGCTGAATTTTTGTATTTTTAGTAGAGATGGGGTTTCACCATGTTGACCAGGATGGTCTCGATCTCTTGACCTCGTGATCCACCCGCCTCGGCCTCCCAAAGTGCTGGGATTACAGGCGTGAGCCACCGCGCCCGGCCTTGAATGTTATAAAGATATAATGATGAACAAGGTAAAGGAAGGCTAGATATCTGTTAGGTAAAGTCAAGCCTGGTTGGTTAACCTACCCTGGAGTTGGTAAAATATATTGGGGTCAGCCAGGAGGGAGGTCCCCCGTGTCATGCCATGGGACATTGTGCTTGGTTCTGACCTTGTCATTTTTTAAATTGTGGGAAAAACCCATAGAATAAAATTTGCCATCTTTTCCATTACTAAGTGTACAGTTAAGTAGTGTTGAGTATATTCACACTGTTGTAAACCAAACCCCCAATTGGCAAACATTCACCTTGCAAATCAGAAGCTCTCTACCTATTAAACAACTTCCTCTTTTCCCTCTTTCCAGCTCCTGGTAACAACCATTCTACTTTCTACTTCTGAGAATTTGACTACTATAGATATATAAGTGAAATCATACAGTTTGTTTTTTTGAGGCTGGCTTATTTCACCTAGCATAATGTCCGCAAGTTTCATCCATGTTGTAGTATGCATCAGAATTTCCTTCTTTTTAATGGCTGATATTTCATTGTATGGATAGACCACATTTTGTTGATCCATTCATTTATCAATGGGCACTCGGATTGCTTCTAACTCTTGGCTATTGTGAATAATGCTGCTATGAACATGGGTGTGCAAATTTCTCTTAAGACTCTGCTTTCAATTATTTTGAGTATATATCCAGAAATGGGATGGCTAGACCATATGGTTCTATTTTTTTTTCTTTGTTTTGAGATGGGGTCTCACTTTGTTGCCCAGGCTAGATTGCAATGGCACCATCATGGCTCACTGCAACCTTGTCCTCCTGGGCTCAGTTGATTCTTCCACCTCAGCCTGTAGCTGGGACTACAGACATGCACCACCATGCTCAGCCAATTTTCATAATTTTTTGTAGAGATGAGGTCTTGCTATGTGCCCAGACTGGTCTTGAAATCCTGGGCTCAAGTAATCCTCTTACCTTGGGCTCCCAAAGTGCTGGAATTACAGGTGTGAGCCACCGTGCCTATTTTTGATTTTGTTCTATTTTTGATTTTGTAAGGAACCTCATACTGTTTTCCATAGTGGCTGCACCGTGTTACAATCTCATTAACAGAACACAAATCTTCCAATTTCTCTGCAGCCTTGCAAACACTTGTTATTTTCTGTTTTTTGTTTGTTTGTTTGTTTGTTTGTTTGTTTTTTAAATAGTAGCTATCCTAGGTTGGGCATAGTGGCTCAGGCCTGTTAATCCCAGCACATTGGGAAGCCAAGGTGGATAAATCATGAGGTCAAGAGATCAAGACCATCCTGGCCAACATGGTGAAACCCCATCTCTACTAAAAATACAAAAATTAGCTGGGTGTGGTGGCTCGTGCCTGTAGTCCCAGCTACTTGGAGGCTAAGGCAGGAGAATTGCTTGAACCCAGGAAGCAGAGGTTACAGTGAGCTGATGATCAGGCCACTGGACTGCAGCCTGGGCGACAGAGAGAGACTCCATCTCAAAATAAATAAATAAATAAATAAATAAATAGCAGCTATCCTAATGGGTATGAGGTGAAATTTCACTTTTATGTCTCATCATTTTAATCAATAATTTGGAAGAAGACACAGACGGGATCTATCAAATCTGCAGATTGAGCCAGAATGATAGGGTCTAGGCTAAAAAAATGCTTCAGTTGGCTGCAAAGATAAGCTGACATCTGCATATAAGGAAGAGAGGTAGAGGGTCAGCCGTTCACAGATGAAGCTGCACCTGAGCAGCTCCCAAGCCTGGCATCACGGTCACCAAGGGAGCTTAACAAACTAGAGAGAAGATAGATTTTTCAGACCTACCTCAGACCCACGGAAGCAGCATTTCACAGAGTGCCCCACCCTACCAGGTGTTTCAGTTAGGTGTGGGAATCGGAAGTGTTTCTCCAAGTGTGATCCCAGCACCAGCAGCAACGTCACCTGAGAACTTGTTAGAGATGCAGATCTTCAGGCCCCACCCCAGATGTGGTGAATCAGAAACTCTGGAGGGGAGCCTGGCACCCTGTGTTTCAACAAACCCTCCACGTGCTTCTGATGTTTGGGAACCATTGCTGTAGAAAAGTACTCAACCCCATTTCAACACAGAGCACCCATAATCTGATGGATGCAAATCCTTTTACAACAGCAATAAAATCCATTAAATTCAAGGGTAGGAATTCAACTTGGGACAAGAGAGAATCAAAGAAAATTAGAAAGACTTAAAGGGAGAAATAAAGGAAGGAATAAATAAACGAGGAGCTAGATTATGCTCCTTGTGGAAAAGGCCCATGCACAGACTTAGTTAGGTACCAGCAATGTTCTCCTTTTGTAGAAATAAGTGAAGAAAAATACCAACTTAAAAAAAAATGTATTAGGATCAGACCCATGCTACCAAATTTTAAAACAAAGTGGCAATTCTCCAAATTATACAGAATTGAATTTAAAACAGAAAAATTCATCAGTGGGCAAGACTAGGCATTTCAGAAGTAAATTTAAGCCATTTTAAGAGCTTAATCTGTGAAAAGCCAGTAAGAGAAGGAATCACTATTTAATTTGGTTATTTGAACCATTTAATTTAATTTTTATTTAAATATGGAACACAGCACAGCTTGGTGGCTCATGCCTATAAACATAGTACTTTAGGAGGCCAAGGCAGGAAGACCACTTGAGCCCAGGAGTTCAAGACCAACCTGGACAATATAGGGAGACGCTGTTTCTAAAAAAAATAAAGTAGCTGACCATGGTGGTGCATACCTGTGGGTCCAGCTACTCAGGAGCCTGAGGTGGGAGGATGGTTTGAACCCAGAAAGTTGAGGTTGCAGTGAACTGTGACCACATCATTGCACCCCATCCTGGGTGACAGAGCAAGACTCCATCTGAAAAAAAAAAAAAAAAAAAAAAAAAAAAGAGATGATGGATAAATGGATAGGATGCATGGATGAATGGAGGAGGGAAGCCCAGGGAAAGCCTTCAGCAAGGCCATCTCATCTCTCTTGGTTGGGGTAGGTAGGAGATGAAGACCTTCCTGAAGGACAGCCTATCACAAAGGATTGCAGAGATTCTCTGAGGTACAGAAAGTGGGGATGGTTTTCCAAGCCCAGGGCCTGGTTTACACAGAAGCATGGAGGTGTAAGAGAAAGTCTAGGGCACCATGAGACCACCTGGGAGTGATGAGAAAGAAGTCGGAAGAGGGGTGCAGGGCTTGTCCTTAGGTGGAGAAGGGTCAACCCATACCACATGGAAGTAAGTTCTGCAGAGCACCAAGTGAACCACAACCTGTGCCGTGACTTTCTAAAGGAAGCAGAACGATGTTTTCTTAGCTCTGGCAAGGCAATGCATTTCTGCTTACTAAAGAAACTAGGCAGTCCCTCAGAGAAGACTGATGGACTGGGATACATACGAACATTTGCATGACAAGCTACAATTAAGCACAAAAGGGGAAGCTATATATTGGAAAACATATGCAACAGATAAGTGTAACTGATCAAAGCTCAACGGCAGGTGGATAAGGAGCTGGAGACAGCGCAAAGCCATGGAAGGAGGATGAACTTTGGAGTCCCATCAGGACTGTGGCCCCTGCTTTAGACTTGTGTGATGGAACCTATCCAGTCAGTTTCCTCCCATTTAAAATGATAACACTAGGCCGGTGCGTGGCTCACACCTGTAATCCCAGCACTTTGGGAGGCCAAGGTGGATGGATCACTTGAGGTCAGGAGTTCAAGACCAGCCTGGCCAACATGGTGAAACCCTATCTCTACCGAAAATACAAAAATTAGCCAGGCATGGTGGCGCATGCCTGTAATCCCAGCTACTCAGGAGGCTGAGGTGGAAGAATTACTTGAACCCAGCTGGTGGTGAGGGGGCAGAGGTTGCAGTGAGCAGAGATCGTGCCACTGCCCTCCAGCCTGGGTGAGAGAGTCTGCCTCAAAAAAAATAAATAAATAAATATAAATAAATAAATGGGAATGTCATCTCTTCACAGAGATACCATGAGGATTAAACAAGAAACACAATGGCACTCAAATCATGGTTCCTTTCCCTCCCTCCTTGTGTCAGTTATGAAGACTTTCTTTTCTTTTTACGACAGAGTCTTGCCTCGCTCTGTTGCCCAGGCTGGAGTGTAATGGCACAATCTTGGCTCACTGCAACCTCTGCCTCCTGGGTTCAAGAGATTCTTCCTGCCTTAGCCTCCTGAGTAGCTGGGATTACAGGCACTCACCACCATGCCCAGCTAATTTTTGTATTTTTAGCAGAGATGGGGTTTTACCATGTTGGCCAGGCCAGTCTCCAACTCCTGACCTCAAGTGATCCACTGGCCTTGGCCTCACAAAGTGCTGGGATTACAGGCGTGAGCCACCATGTCCAGCCAAGACTTTCAAAATAAGAGCCAACATTTTTTAGTGTTTGTGTCAAATACTTCATTTATGTTATCTTATTTAATCCTCTCAAAACCCCATGAGTTCAGTACAATAATTATTCCCATTGTATAGATGAGAAAGTTGAGGCCTTGAGAAGTTAGGCAACTTGCCCCAGGTTTGAACGTTCCTTAATAGAGTTGGGATTCAAACCCAGCTCTTCCTTTTTTCAGAGTCCAAGTTTGTAACTCCCATGGCACATTGGCACTCAGTATGTGGTCTAAGACAATGAATGGACATACTGTCCACAAGAAGACAGTAAATCGCCTAAGAAAAAGTCAACTGTGGAAGAGTTTGGAGGGATGTGTACACTTCTCAGGAGGGACGAGGCTTTGTAAATGGGATGGAGCTTTTCTAGAATAATCTAGAGATGTTCCAAAGCCAGTGTGGTAGAACTGTAGCCCCTTTGGGCCAGAGAGGACAGCTGCCCAGGTGAAGGAGCAAAGAACCTGACCCACTGTGCCTCAGCTGTGGGACCCTGGCTGGACCCTTCACCAATTTTAGTCTCAGTTTTCTCATCCACAAAACAAAACAAAAAGATAATCATAGTTCAATCTCTGAGGGATTTTGTGATGATCAGGTTTATTCATTGATTAACTGATTGACTGGTTAATGCGTTCATTCCCTGTATATATTGTGGATATTGACTGTGTGTCAGGTATTGTGCTGGGTGTACAAAGAAAGCTAAGAAGTAGTCCCTAACATTGAGATACTTGTAAATAACACCATCCATGTGAAAATGCTTGGAAAATTGCAAAGCATCATATAAATAGTATTTAATGGCATTATATCCTTGGTTGGGGGTAGGGATGGAGGAGGAGAAGGACATGCCCCAATAAAGTAGTTCAAATACTATTTATAGTAGTAAAAACTTGTTGTCAACACAAATGCCCCATGACAGAAGAATGGGCAAGCAAAGAACATTCTATAACTCTTAAATATGCTGAGCCCTCATTCTTCCAAAGTAAGCATAGCTGTTTGGAAACGTGAATTTTTTTCTCTTTGGGGCTTGATCTATTTGGTCTATCAGAGGGGGCCGAAGCAGAGGAGACAATTTCCCTGCAGAAGATTGATGACAATTCCAGAAAGGGTTTGCAAATCACACCAGCATAAGGTGGTGTCAAAGCCTGAGTCTGAACAACATCAGCGCAATGATGGGAAAATGGAAAACTAGCATTTTCCAAACTATTTTGTCTGTGAAATGACAACCAATTAGATTTCACCTCCTGATCCTGCCCACTGATTTGGGGGTTGTCTTGGCTTTGGGTCCCCACTGCCCTCCTAGGTGCATGGTCTTCATTCTGCTTTTCATTTCAGACTACATCAATCTGTTCAGCACCAAGTGTCATGGCTGCGATTTCCCCGTGGAGGCTGGCGACAAGTTTATTGAAGCCCTGGGGCACACCTGGCACGACACCTGCTTCATTTGCGCGGTATGTCTCTAGCTTGGGGCTCTGGCTTTCTGGAAAGAGGCAGGAGGGAGGAAGTGGGAGCCAGGTGAGCAGCCCTCTAAATCCCTTGCCACACTAGCATTCTGACATCCTGATCATTTTTAAAAGCTGAAAAACACCATGATGCCTCGATACATCACAGTGGAACAAAGTTTCATTCCTAGTAATTATTTATAAATCAATGTGGCTTTGTTACTTTCCATTTCATTAAGGACAACAGAGAGTCCCAGGATTTCGCAAACCAGTGGCTTGTCTCACCAGCAGTGTTGTCAGTGGGCAAGAGCAGCCGATGCTTGGCTTTGAGAGGAGCAGTTGGCTTCCCATGGTTATATGCTGCTTCAGATATGATGGAGTGACTTGAGGGTTTTCCCCTCCAAATTGTTACCTTGAACACTAGATTGGCGCTTACTTACTAATCCTGTGAAAAGCTGAGATAGGGTTTCCCTTAGTAGAACCTTTGGAAAGCAAGACTGAGTATCATTTTATTTTCCCAAGTGGTCCTTTCTTGATATATAGCTGCCAGGAGATAAGCCCTGGATTAACTATTAACTATGTGCTGCTTATTTCTGCTGAATAGCTGGGTCACTTTTAATATGAGACTGGCATTTTCCTTCTCAGTGTTTTGGATTTGGGTGGGCACATCATGGTGAGCCTACAGACATTTAGACTCTGAGGAAGAGGTAGGAAACAGTCATCCCTGAGAAAGCTCCATAATGTCAATCTGTCATTGACTAAACTTGATTTGGGAACTTTTTTTTTTTTTTTTTTTTTTTTTTTTGAGACGGAGTTTCTGCTCATTGCCCAGGCTGGATTACAGTGGCATGATCTCAGTTCACTGCAACCTCCACCTCCTGGGTTCAAGCAATTCTCCTGCCTCAGCCTCTTGAGTAGCTGGAACTACAGGAACATACCACCACACCTGGCTAATTTTGTGTATTTTTAGTAGAGATGGGTTTTCGCCATGTTGGCCAGACTGGTCTCAAACTCCTAACCTCAGGTAATCCAACTGCCTCGGCCTCCCAAAGTTCTGGGATTACAGGCATGAGCCACTACACCCCTCTGAATGGGAAAATTAAGGCACCCCTACTATTTTTTTAAAATTAGTTTCTAAGGTAAATTTTGGAAATATATGAAATATCTGTACTGTTGGCCGGGCACGGTGGCTCAAACCTGTAATCCCAGCACTTTGGGAGGCCGAGGCGGGTGGATCATGAGGTCAAGAGATCGAGACCATCCTGGTCAACATGGTGAAACCCCGTCTCTACTAAAAATACAAAACATTAGCTGGGCATGGTGGCGCGTGCCTGTAATCTCAGCTACTCAGGAGGTTGAGGCAGGAGAATTGCCTGAACCCAGGAGGCGGAGGTTGCGGTGAGCCAAGATTGTGCCATTGCACTCCAGCCTGGGTAACAAGAGTGAAACTCCGTCTCAAAAAAAAAAAAAAAAAAATCTGTACTGTTTCTACTTGAATAATTTTTATAGACTGATGACATAGGATGACCCTAGTCATAAAGTTTGCTGTCATATCCTTTTGGTTCTACACTTCACTTCCATACCCCGCCATCTGTGGGACACACTGTATTCACTCTGTGTGTTGGTTTGCTAGGGCTGCCTTGACAAATTACTGCAAACTGATAGCTCAAACAACAGAAATGTATGCTTTCACAGTTCAGGAGGCCAGAAGTCCCAAATCAAGGTGCTGACAGGAGGCCATACTCTTTCTCCGAGCTTCTAGGGGTTGCCAGCAATCCTTGTCATTCCTTGGCTTGCAGCTATGTAACTTCAGTCCCTGCCTCCATTGTCACAAGGCTGTCTCTCTTCTTTGTGTATGTCTTTACATGACATTCCACTCTGAGTGTGTCTATCCCTGTGTGCTTCTTCTCTCTTTTTTTTTTTTTTT
>NW_022437143.1:705081-737544 GCF_009761245.1 Sapajus apella | reverse complement strand
GGAAGGAAGGAAGGAAGGAAGGAAAAGAAAAGAAAAAGAAAGAAAGACGGAAGGAAGAAAGGAAGAAAGAGAAAGAAAGAAAGAGAGAAAGAAAGAAAGAAAAGGAAGGAAGGAAGGGAAAGAAAGAAAAAAGAAAGAGAAAGGCAGAGGTTAATGATAATATGATTTTATTCATATATATTTTAATTGGAAATGAACTGTCCTTCATACACAAAAGTCTCCTCCCACACTAGTGATGAATTTACAGTGAATGATTGATAATTCCTTTCTTACCTGATCTTTCTGGTAAACTTAATGGCATAAGGGATCAGTCAAAGGAGCTTCTAGCCCCATGTTTCTTCCTTCCCAGGCCCTACCTCATGCTGTCTCCTTACAAACACCAATTCAATGTAGGACAATGTAGCTTGGTTATGAAATAAGGTACAATTAATTGTGTTATATGGGGATTGAAATCATGACCTCATGTGCATAACACTTGGAACCAGATGGCAAAGGCCTGATAAATCCTTGCATTTACAAGAGTTAGCTAAACACTCCGCTTTTAGGAGCATGCCTTGGGAAGGATTCCAAGAGTTGGACAGGTAAATATTCCACCTCTTTACTCACTACCAAATTTCTGAACTTTATATTCAGTTGTCAATTGTAAGGAAAATCTTGAAATATCACTGAAGTCACCTAAATTTCTAAAATGTGTACTGTATGTCATATATCAGACAGAAGAGAGAGAGAGAATGTAACTGAATTGAAACATGCCTCCAATGTCCGTCTTTTCTACATCATAAGTCTTTGTTTCTTTTGGACAAAATTACTTTCAGAAAGTATTAGCTCCCTATAGACAGCTTAAAGGATTCCTGGAATGACATGGCTAAACATGAATCAATTCCCTGGCTAATTTCCTTCAAGACAGTACAAGATTATATTACACTGCTTGCTTCAGCCTGGTGTTCTTCCTATCTAAAAATAAGACTGTATATTTAACATGAAAGAAACCCTAAGCTTTGAAAGAAACCTTGGTTTTACTTGTTACATGAAACTCTTGTGTGTGTACAATCTACTATATTTGTCCTAACTCTGTCATGGTTAGGTGCCTCTAGGCATACCAGAAAGGTATCTTGCTTAAATTACCAAGGTTCTGTGCTTTTAGGAGACACTGGATTAGGGGAAAGGCGCCTCAACCAGACACTTCCTTCTCTCTCTGGGAACCATCAAAACTTCCATAATAGCTGGCAACTACAAATGAATTTCAAGCATTTGACAAAGTGGGGTTGAACATCACCTTACTCTCTGGTTTGTCACTAAAGCCTTAATATTGAGGTATACTTTTTTAAAATTGATTTTTCTATATTCTATATATAGAAACATTTTCTGTTTCTGTACATGTTTTCTATATTTCTTTTTTTCTAAAGAATTTATTTCAACATTTACAAAATACTATATTACAATTATTACGATTATTATTTTTTGAGGCAGAATTTCGCTTTTGTTGCCCAGACTGGAGTGCAATGGCACAATCTCGACTCACTGCAACCTCCACCTCCCACATTCAAGTGACCCTCCTGCCTCAGCCTCCCAAGTAGCTGGGATTATAGGCATGCACCACCATGCCCAGCTAATTTTGTATTTTTAGTAGAGACAGGCTTTCTCCATGTTGGTTAGGCTGGTCTCTTTACACCTGACCTCACTCAGGTGATCCGCCCACCTTGGCCTCCCAAAGTGCTGGGATTACAGGTGTGAGCCACTGCACCCGGCCTTCTTTTCCTCTTCTTATAAGGATGCTGGTCATATTGGATCAAAAGCTCACCTTATTCCAGGCCTCATCTTTTTCTCTCTCTCTCTTTTTTTTTTTTTTTTTTGACAGTCTCATTCTGTTGCCCAGGCTGGAGTGCAGTGGCACAATCTCAGCTCACTGCAACCTCTGTCTCCTGGGTTCAAGTGATTCTTATGCCTCAGCCTCCCGAGTAGCTGGGATTACAGGTGCATGCCACCATGCCTGGCTAATTTTTGTATTTTTAGTAGAGATGAGGTTTCATCATGTTGGCCAGGCTGGTCTTGAACTTCTGGCCTCAAGTGATCTATCTGCCTCGGCCTCCTAAACTCCTGGGATTACAGGCATAAGCCCCCGCATCCAGCCTCCAGACCTCATTTTAACTTCCATTTTAATTACATTTGTAAAGATCCTATATGCAAATAAGGTCACTGCTACATCCCTGTGCTGGGTAGGCTAGATGACAGATTAGGACTAGAGCATGTGGCTTTTGTGGAATACAATTCAACCCCTTAACTTTCTGATGTTTCAGCTCTTTGAACAGATTCTCTAGTTTTGTCTTTGAGGGTGTTTTAAATACATCCCCTCCAAAAAGAGACGATGGTGTAAATAGACTGACTTTGGGGTTGTTCCCTGCAGAGTCATAGCTCCCCTGTGTCAGGCACAGCACGGGGCTCTCTGAACCTTACATTCAAGCCATGGCTTGTGTAGTCCTGAGGCACTGCCTGTACATCTGGTTACCCAACTTCTGGAAGGATCCAAGACACTTGGGGAAGGTCTAGGAAGATAGTGGCACAGAAGGCCTGTTTTCCACAGGCAGGCTGATGAGAGATCTGTGTCACATGCAGAGGGAATCGTGGCAAAGGTAAGTGTGGGTCTGCTCCCGCAAGCCTCACATTTTCAGCTGAGTCACAACAGCAAAAGTCCAAGAGAGAGACCAGAAGAAGCTGTAAAGCTTGGGGTGGCTCAGGCTGGTATTACGTATAGGTTCCAGAGAGTGAAGTCTATCCTGTGAGAGGCCCATAGCACTGCCCTTTGGAGGATCAGCACGGAGATCATTAGGTCTCCCTCCAGCCCAGCTTGCATGGCACATTGCCCTGTCAACGTATAGCAAAGTGGAACATGGTTCTTAACTTTGGGAAGAAATCTTTTATTGGAAAACTTTGAGGGACTTGAGGGATTTTTTTTTTGGACCTCTTTATATCACTTCATATTTCCAAATCACTTTTGATGAGCATGTATTTTCCTGTGACTTCCAAATAATTAGTAAGAGAGATCTGGAGTAGCTCTCCCAGCTGATGTGCTGTTTTCTCACCTTCTTTAGACTAATTCAGTTTATCAACCATTCCTGGCAGTGGGGGAGTACAAGAGCATCCCAGAACAAGTCTCCACCTTCGCGGAATCTAGAATCTTGAAAGGCGAACAAAGCCAACAGACGTGAGCAATTAAGAAGTAGAACAGGACAGTATCCCTCAAGTCCAAGGCATATAAAATGAAGGCTGGGAGCCTGAAAAGTGCAGTGTGGGTCAGGGTGAAAGTTAAGCTTCTGTCTGGTGTCTGCACTTGAGTTCCAATGGAAAGGGTCCAACCTTACTAATAAGGTTGGAAGAATAAAAGGAGGAAGAATGTCTTACCAATCCCTCTTTTGCTCTAAGTCTTGCTCTTCCCCACTGGTGTGGGTATCAGGAGGGGATGGGCGGTGGTATAACTTTTGTAGGCAGTCCTAGGGGCTGCTGCAGCTGGCCTAGTTTATTACCCTAACTCTGCTGGGACCTGCAGTCAGCACTGTCCATGGTCGCCACCCCTTTATAGCCAGGCCCTGATGCTACCCAGCCACAGAGCCTGAAGGTTGGACCATCCCTGTTAACACCTGTGCTGGCGTGGGCAAGAGGCCTCCTCCACCATGAAGCCACCATGCATGAAGAAGACACTGGGCACAACTCCCTATGAGGGTTCCCAGCCTCAACCCAATCTCACCTATGAGCCATCTTTGAGGTTCTGTCCCTTCCTCATTCATTGGTCTTCAGTCTCTGGACACCTTCCCTCCCCAGCCTGACTCATCCAAATGTTCTCACAAGCAACCAGCATTGTCCCAGACCAGGTAGGGTCTCCCAGCCAGAGCTGCAGTCATTGACAGGCTGACTCACTCCAGAGCTGCCTTTCTGTCTTCCCTAAAGGCCATTCTCACCAGTTAGGTCTTGAGTGTCCATCTTTTTGCACTAGTCTTTAAATTGTCACCAGCAGCTTGAGGCCTGCACACCAGCCTGGTTACACTCAGCATCACCGCATCCGCCTGGGATGTTTTCAAACACTTTTGTAGCTGATTGGCCCCCAGGGCCCACTGGAGGCCCTGTGTGATCCCAGGTATAACATCCCCAACTGGGCCGTCAGAGCCTTGCACACGGGGCCAGCGTGGTGCCCTTTTCCTTTCCAACTATCTTGGATTGGGCACATGCACACTGCCCCACACTCAACTCAGGAGGTTGATTTCTCTGTCTCCATGGGGGATACCTGTATGTGGGGACTCCATCTGCACTCCTCCTGATATCAGTGTCCTGCAGATGGCTCCTAATTCTGCCCCCCAGCCGAGATCTTCACTGCCTTCTCCTAGGCTGGGGCCCATGCCAGCCAGTGTGACTTCCTGGCAGACTCTAACATATTGGCATATTGCCAACCCAGGGCCCAGCTTACATACTAGTAGTCCAGCAAATTCAGAGGGCTAACTCTATACAAACCATGAGCCCAGAACAATTTCAAGGAAACACAGCCCCTTTCTGCTATGGGGTATGGGAAAAATTAGCATAGAACTGGAGCCTTACAGACGTGGACAGAGATTCCCAGCTCTACAGCTTACTAGGTCTGTGACTTAAGCAAGACATACGGGCCCTCTGAGCCCCAGTTTTTTCAATTGTGACATGGGAGAAAGGCATACCTACCTTATAAGGTTTGTGTGAAAATTAAATGAGCTGCTGTATATAGTGTCTGGCATCCTGCTTGATACATGGTAGCCCCCGCAGATATTAATTAGTTCTCTTCTTGTGGGATGCCTCCAGCCTCAGACTATGTGTCGTCATTATGGGGATATAGAATTTCATCTCTTTTGTTTTTCACATCTTTCTCTGCATACTTTTCCATATCTATCTTTTTTTTTTCTTTTTGAGACAGAGTCTCACTCTGTTGCCAGGTTGGAGTGCAGTGGCGTGATCTTGGCTCACTGCAACCTCCGCCTCTCTGGTTTAAGTGATTCCCCTGCCTCAGCCTCCCGAGTAGTTGGGACTACACGTGCGTGCCACCACGGCCAGCTAATTGTTTTTTTTTATTTTAGTAGAGACGGGGTTTCACCATATTGGTCAGGATGGTCTCAATCTTCTGACCTTGTGATCCTCCCACCTTGGCCTCCCAAAATGCTGGGATTACAGGCATGAGCCACTACGCCTGGCTCCATATCTATCTTTTTTAATGGTGGCATTCCACTGGGAAAATGCACCATGAAAATTTACTGAATCATCTCTCTATTGAGAGAAATTTTAGTAGTTTTCAGTTTCTAGTTGAGCACACGTTGCTTTTGTGTTCTGCAGAGTTGCTTCTGCAGGATAAAATTCTCCAGTGTGGCATTACTGGGTTACAGGGTAGGCACATCTCCATGGCTCTTGTTCAATATGGCCAGATTCCCTGCGGAACACTGAGCTGACTCCTGTATTCCTAGCAATGCACCAGTAGGCCTTGTTTCTTTTTGGCATTGCTGATTTTTTATTGAGTACTTTTTTTTTTTAAAGCTTTTTGGATAGAGGCATGTTAGGTTAAAGGTGACAAGCCATTGAGGTTTTTCTGTTTTATTTATCTTGCTAGATTAATAGGTGTCTAGTGATATCTCAGGGTGGTTTTTCTTATAATTTTTTTTAACTAATTTTCTTCTTTTTTTTTTTTTGGTAGAGACAGAGGCTCACTGTGTTGCCCAGGCTGGTCTCAAACACCTGGCCTCAAACGATCCTCCTGCCTTAGCCTCCCAAAGTGTAAGGATTACAGGCATGAGCTACTGGACCTGGCCTTAGGGCAGTTTTAATTTGCTTTTTCTTTAATTATTAGTGAGTATAATCTTCTCTGATGTGTTTGTTAGTTTTTTAATGATTTTCTTTAGGTGTTAATCCTCTCTGTGGGTATTGACTTGTGAACTTGTTTTGACTATACATTTTGTATAGCATGAATTGGTCAGCTTCATAGTGTGTATTTTCTCTTTTTCGTTAAATTTAATTAATTTCATTTGATTCTATTCTGTGTTCTTCAGGAATCTTAGTTTTTATATAGTCCAACCCACGTATTCTGCTTCCGTCATTAAGAATTCATAGTGGGAGAGGCCGGGTGCGGTGGCTCACTCCTGTAATCCCAGCACTTTGGGAGGCCAAGGCAGGTGGATCACCTGAGGTCAGGGGTTCAAGACCAGCCTGACCAATATGGAGAAACTCCGTCTCTACTAAAAAAAAGACAAAAAGTTAGCCGGGTGTGGTGGCACATTGCCTACAATCCCAGCTATTCAGGAGGCTGCGGTAGGAGAATTGCTTGAACCTGGGAGGTGGAGATTGTGGTGAGCCAAGATCATGCCTACACTCCAGGCTGGGAACAAGAGCAAAACTCCATCTCAAAAAAAAAAAAAAATTCAAAATGGGAGAAATAGGTTGTTGCCTTTTCTCTGGAATGCATGGGGCAGGGCTTTTTCTTTGTTCTTTTTTTTTTTTTTTTTTGAGACAGAGTCTTGCTCTGTTGCCCAGGCTGGAGTGCAGTGGCACAATCTCAGCTCACTGCAACCTGCATCTCCCAGGTTCAGGTGATTCTTCTGCCTCAGCCTCCTGAGTAGCTGGGATTACAGGTGTGTGCTAATACACCTGGGTAATTTTTTCTTTTCTTTTTGAGACGGCGCTTTGCTCTGTTGCCCAGCTGGAGTACAGCAATGCGATCTCAGCTCACTGCAACCTCCGCTGCCCAGGGTTCAAGCGATTCCCCTGCTTCAGCCTCCTGAGAAGCTGGGACTACAGGTGCCTGCCACCACGCCTGGCTAATTTTTTGTATTTTAGTGGAGAGAGAGTTCTGCCATGTTGACCAGGCTGGTCTCGAACCCCTGAACTCAAGTGATCTGCCGGCCTTGGCCTCCCAAAGTCCTGGGATTACAGGAGTAAACCACCGTGTCCGCCAGGGCTTTTTCTTAAAGGAGTGATTGAAGTCTGCTCATGTCCCCTGCCACATGGGTCTTATGCAGGTCTGTTCTCTGTCCCAGGTCTGCCATGTGAATCTGGAGGGGCAGCCGTTCTACTCTAAGAAAGACAGACCCCTGTGCAAGAAGCATGCACACACCATCAATGTGTAGGCGGCCAAGGCCGCCTGTGCTGACAAGGCCCGGAGCTGCTCCTGCTGCTGGCAACAAAGGATTCGGGAGGCTGATGTTTCTTCTGGGGGGAACGGGGAGAGAGAGGAAGTGACTGAGCCCTTTGGAAGTATAATTTTAGGTTTTTTTCTTCTGTACACAGATCATGTATTTGCATAGTTCAGACTAGGAGCCAAATGAAGATTCAAAACCAAGTTAGTTATTAATCCAAGACTGGAATTGTACTTCAGATGTTTAGAGCAGAATTCCAAGAACTCAAAAGTGAAAAGCAACAAGCAGCTTTCCCAAAGCGATACACTTCCTGCGGTCACCAGAGGAGGACAGAGCTCAGAGCAGCTGTGGAGAATCTGAAGCATTCTGTGGAGTTCTTAAGCGCTCCCCTGGCAAACAAATTGAAGTGCCAAACAGCACTCGCTGCAGGGTATTTTTAGAGTCATAGCTGAGAGCTTGTTAGCTAAGACCCATTGGGCTTTCCTCACCAAAAAAGGAAGTGTTATTCCATTACTAACGTCATGGAGCTACCTCTGCGCATCAGACTTCAGACCTTGAACAAACTTGAAACATTCTAATGGGAGCCCGGACGTCCAAAGATATGTCTTCTGGGAGCCACTGGGCAATTGCCAGGCTCCAGGAAGGGCTGCGGCTCAGGTTGCAGACAGCTGAGAAAAGATGGCCCTGTCAGCCACCCTCTCTCAGTCTGAAACATCCAACGTCCCCAGAGGGCTTAGCTCCTTTTTGAATTGCGATGGGAAAGTAGAATTGGGTTTTTCCAGTTTTGCTTTGCAGTGTGTGAGAGATTTTTTAAAAGGCTCTGGGTTGTCTTTGGCCTTTGTTTAGCTTTTAGAGGTACGTTAGCATAAGCGTCCAGTCGTGTGCATGAATTTCACTCCAACCTGTGACTGGTCACTTATGATGTCTCCCCCAGTACCTTCCATCTCAAACAGGCTTGGTGGCCTGTGGAAAAGAGAGACACAGAGACAGTGTCTGAAACAGGATGGCAGAATAGGCTCACAGGTCCAAACTCTGGGTGGGGAAGAGGAAACTTACTTTCTGCCACCCTCAGTAAGAACACACGAGGAGACAGGACCTCCAACCTTCAGGTCTGTACCATCCTTTTCAAATGTTCCTTTAAATGCAGCACATTGAGTATGTACGATTGTGTTAACTGCTATAAGGAAGAGATGCACTGATATATATGCATTTGCTGTTTTGGCCAATATTTTGAAAATGTATGAGCTGAGTTGATGAGCTATTATTTAAGTATTTATTGAAGTAGACTTGGGCCTTCAAACTTCTTTACGATACTAGTGATAGTTTGAGTTAGGTAAGCATCTTAAAGCTGTCTGGTGATAAAGAAGGCAGCTTAGATTCTGCAGTTGGAAATGGAATAGTCACTTTCCTTTTTAGGAAGCTCTGTTAATATGCTCATTGAACATGGCATTGAAGCAGGCGGTTTGCGTGGATGTTTCTCACTTGAGCACGATATTTAGGGTCTTTTCCAACTCACTGTACTCTGTCTTCGCTCCCGTTTTTGATTTTTCTCTTTGCACGTTTGAATTGTTTTATGGGAATGCATTAGAATTCTTTTCTTCTAAGGACTGAGACTTCCAGGGGACTGCCATCTTACACGAGTGTCTCTTCTCCAAGCAGGAGAAGGAAGCAGCTAGCTGTGTCCCTAGCAGGAAGCCCCTATTTTTTCCAAGCACAAAGCCACCAATCTCCCCCAGGAAGCACCAGGGAGAGACATGAATGTGCTCCTGCCACAGGGCCCTTCCTACCTTTGGATCTGCAAGAAGGTGAATACAAAGCACCAGGCAGAGCTGGGATTACTTGGAGATTTGTCAGGAGTTGCAGACAAGTGCCTTGGAGCATTCTGTGATTTTCAGAAAGTTCAAATGGGCAGGAACAAGGAGGTTGCTGACTGTACAGACAGGCTCTAAGTAGTTTTCTCCAAAAACTGTCTATTCAGTTATCAGGGACTGGTCTTGAGGAAAAAAAAAGTTCCCTAGAATTCAGTTTCCAAAATCTCTTTTTAAAGATTTTACACACACACACACACACACACATACACACACGATCATTAAAAAGTGTATGATCATTAACAAGAAAAGTGAAATATCTCCAAGGACAGTTTCACCACAGTCCTTTATTACATTTCTACATTTCAGAGCACGTATAGATTCTGAGGGACTCTTATTTGCCAGAAAAAAAAAATTTTAAAAAGCAAAAAAAAAAAAAAAGGTAGCAGGAAAAGAAGGTAGTTTTGAATGTGGCTCACTCAGTGTCTGTGAGTCTGGTGTAGTGTTAGGAGTAAGGCTCTCTAGTTCAAGTTTACATTGTGGATGTCCTAGAACGCCAAACATTTTTCGTAATCCGTGGTGGGGAGCACAGTTTGAAGCTACAGTTCCTGTCTCCTCATTGCTGACATTAATTTAACATTTATAGGCCAGGTGCAGTGGCTCATGACTGCAATCCCAGCACTTTGGGAGGCCAAGGCGGGTGGATCACCTGAGGTCAGAAGTTTGAAACCAGCCTGGCCAATATAGTGAAACCCCATCTCTACTAAAAATACAAAAATTAGCCAAATATGGTAGCAGACGCCTGTAGTCCCAGCTACTCAGGAGGCTGAGGTGGGAGAATCTCTTGCACCCTGGAGGCAGAGGTTGCAGTGAGCAGAGATAGTGCCACTGCACTCCAACCTGGGCATCAAGAGTGAAACTCCATCTCAAAAACAAAAAAGAACAAAAAATATTTATAAACATTTTGCAATGGAGTGACTTTTATCTGCAGTGTTTGTGTTAGGAACCTAGCTTTTATAATGTTAGCTTTTTAACCCAGTATTCTGGCTTTGGAATTTTTTGTTTTGTTTTGTTTTAGTAAGATTTCGTAAGTGGAATGTAGCCTGTTAAAGGTGTGCACAAAAATATTTTGCATGTGTTTTTTTTTTTTTTGGCCTGTGTGAATTCTACTTTTTAGCAAAAATAAAGCCCCCAAAAGGATGTGCAAATACGGATTTTTCTGTGTAAAGTTTTTTCATGTACTTCTATATGGCCACAAATAAAAGTTGGAGACAAAACAAAATATCCTGTGGGAAAAAAACACAGCTCTGCTTGCCCTGATGCTCAATAGCAGTGTAATCACTGTGTTTAAACAGACAAGGCTGTGTGAATAACATGAATGTTCTGCATACAAAGGGAATTACCAAAATAATAAACCGAAGACCTTATCTTGCATTATATTTTCAGAACGGTTTGTTTACTTAGCTACTTGGTGGTCAAATATTTCCAATTAATTTATTTTTATTCTGCCTGAATGGCTTCATTTCTAGAAGAGTTGCCATATTTCCTCTTACATCATTTGTTTTCAAATAAGTTCAGAGTAAAATCCTCTCATAGCATTTTTTTTCTTTTTAATAATGAGGACCCCTCTGAGGGCACTATGTTTAACAAAATCAAACTAATTCTTTTTTAAGGTATTCTGTTTCTAGGAATTACTGAAAAGTAAAGGGAAGTTGTACATACTGTATATGATTTTTAGCACCTGAATCAGACTTTGAAAGAGCTGTGCAATTACAATCAGAATCACATTTCATGATTTTAGTACTTCTTAAAGCTATAGCAATTTTAAAAATAGATGATGGAGGGCCAGGCTCAGTGGCTCACACCTGTAATCTCAGCACTTTGGGAGGCCAAGGTGGGTGGATCATCTGAGCTCAGGAGTTCAAGATCAGCCTGGCCAACATGGTGAAATCCCGTTTCTACTAAAAATACAAAAAAGTAGCTGGGTGTGATGGTGGGTGTCTGTAATCCCAGCTACTCAGGAGGCTGAGGTAGGAGTATCTCTTGAACCCAGGAGACAGAGGTTGCAGTGAGCCAAGCTCATGCCATTGCACTCCAACCTGGGCAACAAGAGCAAAACTCTGTCTTATAAAATAAAAAAGACGATCAAGAAAAAAAGGCTCCTAGACTCATAAAATTTAAAGAAATCTAGGAGCTTACCTAGGCATTCTTCCAGTTGCAGGAACTGAGGCCCAGAAAAGGGAAGTGGCTTTCTCAGCTTACACGACCAGTGAGGGAGACAGCCAGGTGCTATGGAATAAACATGGACTTTGGCATGGTAAGACCGAGGTTTAGATGGAGACTGATTTAATGCCACTTGAGTGGTATTGGGAGAGTCTCTCTAAACTTGTTTCTCTATCTGAAAATGAAAGTAATGACACCTGCTTCACAGGGATATTCTGAGAACCAAATGCAATAACTCTGGAAGAAAATTTCAATGTTAGTTGTTATTATCACCAACAGAGTGGGGCCAGAACCCAGGGCCATCATTTTTGCTCCATTTTCTTAACTCCTCCTCCTTGCCCATACAGGAAAAATCCACTGGAAAAGCCAGCAGCAAGAATAAATAATATACAAATAGTGGCCGTATACAGTGGCTCACACCTGTAATCCTAGCACTTTGGGAGGCCAAGGTGGGTGGATCACCTGAGGTCAGGTGTTCAAGACCAGCCTGGCCAACATGGCGAAACTCCATCTCTACTAAAAATACAAAAAAATTAGCTGGACGTGGTGGCAGGCACCTGTAATCCCAGCTACTCGGGAGGCTGAGGCAGAAGAATTGCTTGAGCCCAGGAGGTGAAGGTTGCAGTGAGCCGAGATTGCGCCATTGCACTCCAGCCTGGGTGACAGAGCAAGACTGTGTCTAAAAAAAGAAAAAAAAAATACAAAGAGCCCAGAAATATGAACCCAAAAATCGAAATTTGGTATAATTAACTTGTACATAATTTCTGCCCTCCTAAGGATTTGCGGACAGAATAAATATTATTTGCTTATTCGCTCATTCATTTATTCTTTCCACAAATATTTATTGAGCATCTACTAGTGACAGGCATAGGCACTGCTCTGGACACTGACAACAGGGCAGTGAGTACAGCAGACAAAAACTTCCTCGTGGAGTTTACATTCTTCTTTGTTTTTACTTTTTTTTTTTTTTTTTTGATAAAAATTTTACCCTGTCTCCCAGGCTGGACTGCAATGGCACAATCTTGGCTCACTGAAACCTCTGCCTCTTGGATTCAGGTGGTTCTCCTGCCTCAAACTCCCGAGTAGCTGGTACTATAGGTGCCTGCCACCCCACCTTGCTAATTTTTGTATTTTTAGTAGAGACGAATTTCACCATGTTGGCCAGGCTGGTCTTGAACTCCCGACCTCAAGTGATCTACCTGCCTTGGCCTCCCAGGGTGCTGGGATTACATGAGTTAGCCACTGCATCTGGCCGACATTCTTTTTTATTTTTTTAAAGTTATTTATTTTTATTTATTAAAAAAAAAATTTTTTTTTTGAAACAGAGTCTCACTCTGTCACCCAGGCTAGAGTGCAGTGGTGCAATCTCAGCTCACTGCAACCTCTGCCTCACGGATTCAAGCGATTCTTCTGCCTCAGTCTCCTGAGTAGCTGGAAGTACAGGTGTGCACCACCATGCCTGGATAATTTTTGTATTTTTAGTAGAGACAGGGTTTTGCCATGCTGGCCAGGCTGGTCTCAAACTCCTGACCTCAAGTGATCTGCTGGCCGCCTTGGCCTCCCAGAGTGCTGGGATTATAGGCATAAGCCACTTGGCCTGGCCTGCTTTCTTTTAAAAACAATTTATTTTATAACTATGAACTTCACTGTCTGATCCTAGTTAAGCCTCTATTAACACACATATGAAGGGTTATCTGAGAATAAAGATCATGGATTAATCTATCTACTGAGCGTGTGGAATAAATCCTGCCATTAATTTTGTTAAGGCAATCAGCGACTTTCTGAGCCATCAGACAGAATGTGTTTAGTTCAGTGCTGTCCTCTGAGCCTTAGGCTCACATGTCCAGATTTTGCCTCACTGCCTCATGTGGATGTCCTACAGCCCCCCAAGCCTACCTGCTTCACAGGTTGGACGGATGGTCATCTGTGTGTGCTTCTATCCTTTCTTCTGATACAGACTCTGCCCCTTTAGGTGCAGTGACTGGTTCAAGAAGTGAGTTTGTGAACCAAGCCAGAACAATCAGAATTCTTCTTCCCTGAGACCGCTAAAACTAGATCGTGGAGAGAGATTCTCTTCCCTTACTTGTGGCTGAGCGGGAGGAATGAGTCCAACAGGCCCTCTGTTCCTCCATGTGAAGAAAGTCTGTTTAGGAGAGAACGAAGCCAACAGGCACTGGGAAGCACAGATTTGAAATGAGAGAAACAGAGGGCTCTGCCAGTGGGATGGCTCCTGGATCTTGTCATTCCCAAGTCTTCACACTTATCTTTTCCTTGGTTTTCTCAATCTTCCTCTTATTCTTTTTTTATTTTTTTTTTATTTTTGAGACAGAGTGTCACTCTGTCACCCAGGCTGGAGTACAATGGTGCCATCATGGCTTACTGCAACCTTCACCTCCTGGATTCAAGGGATACTCCTGCCTCAGCCTCCCAAGTGGCTGGGATTACAGGCATGCACCACCACACTTGGCTAATTCTTGTATTTTTAGTAGATGGTGTTTCACCATGTTGGCCAGGCTGATCTCAAACTCCTGACTTCAAGTGATCCACCCGCCTAGACCTCCCAAAGTGCTGGGATTACAGGCATGAGCCACTGTGCCTGGCCCTCCCTTTATTCTTGACCTTGTTTAAATTGGGTTTCTCTCACTTGCAACCAAAAGAATCTCAACAGTGTCAATGCTGTGTCAATGACAGTGTAATACAGTGTCAATGCTGAATTCAGGATGTGACATTCTGTCACCCATGCTTCAATAAGTAGTAAAACAATAAGATGTGGTTCCTATTTGTAATGGCACAGCTCTTTCAAGGTCTGATTCGGGTGCTAAAAATCGAACGTGTTATGGAAAGTTTCCCTTTACTTTTCAGTAATTCCTAGAAACAGATTACCTTGAAAAAGAATGAGCTCAATTTTGTTAAACATAGTACTCTCAGAAGGCTCTTCATTACTAAAAAGAAAAAAAATGCTATCACAGGATTTTACCCTGCACTTATTTGAAAACAAATGATATAAAAGGAAAGACAGCAACTTTTTTAGAACTGAAGCCATTTAGAGCAGAACAGAAATAAACTGAAATATTTGACCACCAAGTAGCTAAGTAAACAAACCTTTATGAAAATGTAATGCACACCCTGGTCTTCAGCTTATTATTTGCCTGGTAAATTCCCTCTGAATGCAAAACATTTATGTTATTCATATATCCTTGTCTAGTTAAACAAGGTGATTAAATTTCTATTGAGAAGGGCTTCAGATAATCTGCCACCCATGCTATCCTATCTGAACATGCAAGCTAAATAAATGCAGAATGCTTATAATTGTAACTATAATTTCAAGACAAAGTCCACATACCTTCTGCCTGCATCTCTTCCATGGAGGAATTCCGGGGCTGCCACTGACTGAATTCTCCATCCTCCTAGCCAACCTGCTTCTCCTCTTGTATTCTTTCTTTCAGTGAATTGTAGGCACCACCCAGTCATTGAAACTAAAAATCTGGGAGCATCCTATTGCCTTCTCCCGTATTGCTCTGACAGCCAATAATTACCACAGGCTGTCCATGTACTTCCTGAACCTGTCTTAAATCTGTTTTGTCCTCTCATCCTCAGCACTCCTGCCTTTAAACATCTCTTCTCTACATCATCTCACCAGCTTCCTAATTGATCTTCTTGTCTCCATTTTGCTCTCTATCATCCATTCCCATCCAGGATCTCTTCAAAAATAAATCTGACCATCTACTCTTCCTGCATAACTTATAAATGTCTTCTCATTATCCCTCAACAGAGCCCAAACCAACCTGCATTGACAAGCCCCATATGCCAGGCTGCTGTGTCTCTCCATACTCATTTCTCAACCGAGAGTGCTACCTTCTCATGATGCGCCATCGTCCTGGCCACAGCAGGCCAGTGTTCCCACCTTGCTATTTCCACAACACTCCTGTATTTTCACATTATTTAAAAATTGTCTGTTAGGCCAGGCACAGTGGCTCACGCCTATAATCCCAGCACTTTGGGAGGCTGAGGTGGGTGGATCACGAGGTCAAGAGATCAAGACCATCCTGGTCAACATGGTGAAATCCATCTCTACTAAAAATACAAAAATTAGCTGGGCATGGTGGCACACGCCTGTAGTCCCAGCTACTCGGGAGACTGAGGCAGAAGAATTGCTTGAACCCAGGAGGCGGAGGTTGTAGTGAGCCAAGATCATGCCATTGTACTCCATCCTGGGTTACGAGAGTGAAACTCCATCCCAAAAAAAAAAAAAATTGTCTGTTTACATAGAAATAACCATTTGGGAACCGGGTGTGGTGGCTCATGCCTGTAATCCCAGTGGTTTGGGAGGCCGCGGCGGGTGGATCACTTGAGGTCAGGAGTTTAAGATCAGCCTGGACAACATGCTGAAACCCCCCTTTCTACTAAAAATACAAAAATTAGCCAGGTGCGGTGGTCTATGCCTGTAGTCCCAGCTACTCGGGAGGCTGAAGCAGGATGATCACTTGAACCTAGCAGGTGGAGGTTGCAGTGAGCAGAGATCATGTCACTCCCCTCCAACAGGGGCAACGGAGCAAGACTCTGTCTCAAAAAAAAAAAAAAAAGAAAGAAAGAAAAAGAAATAACGATTTGGACCACATTTACATATTAGCCAAACTGTGAAAACTTCTGAATTATCTTCCAGTGTGCTGGATTATGTACTGGATTATGCTTTTTTTTTTTTCTGTTTACATTTAGGCATTAGACTGGAGAGATTTAGAAGTGAAATAACCAAAGAATGCCATAATTGTTACTGCTTAGCTGAGAACAGAGTGCTGTTTTTTACAAACAAATTCTATTCAAAATCCAAAATATCTTATTAAGTAAATTCTTAGGACTACATTTCCATTTGCAAATCAATTATTCCCGTTATCTAACTCTGGTTCAAAGTCTAGTTCTCTCCTTTTTCCTTCTGCTTGTTTAAGTTGGGTTTCTGTCACTTGCAACCAAAAGAATCTCAACTAATACAATGTCCAATGCTGAATTCAGAATGGGGACTATCCTGGATTCAGGATATCCTAAAAACTATTTCAAATAGTTTTTTGATTTGGGGGGGATCCAGCTAGGAGAGGTTTTATTTTTTCTTTCCAATCAAGCATTAGGAATGCTGGAGGATCCTAGCATTTGTGGAAGAAGAATTACTGTAGACATCCAACGTGTGCCTAGGGTAGAAGAATGAACACAAATGGCAATGGCATTTCTACGCTTCATCTTAGCCAAAAGGCTGAGAAGCGATGGCAATGGCAATTCTATCTTGCATGTGGTCACCTCCACACCCCTGAGGAGCCCCCTCCCATTCTACTTGTGTCTTTCCAGCGAGCTGCAGGAGAGGGAGGCATTGGAGAAAAGTAGTTACAGATTGGAGAAGGGCCTGACTCAGCCTAGGATCCAGTGTTTTGTGGGGCCATCTTTAAGGAAAAGAATATATTTGGGAGGCCGAGGTAGGTGGATCACCTGAGGTCAGGATCTCAAGCCCAGCCTGACCAATACAGTAAAACCCCATGTCTATGAAAAATACAAAAATTAGCTGGGCATAGTGGTGTGCTCCTGTAATCCCAGCTACTCAGGAGGCTGAGGAGGGGAATTGTTTGAACCTGGGAGGTGGAGGTTGTAGTGAGCTGAGATTGTGCCATTGCACTCCAGCAGACTGGGTCACAGAATAAGACTCTGCCTCAAAAAAAAAGAAAAAGAATATAAAATTAGCTGGGCGTGGTGGCACGTGCCTATAGTCCCAGCTATTCTGCAGGCCAAGGTGGGAGGATCGCTTGGGCCCAGGAGATGGAAGCTGCAGTGAGCTGTGATCGCACCACTGCACTCTAGCGTGGGTGACAAAGCGTGACCCTGTTTAAAAAAAAAAAAAGAAAAAAAGTTACAGTAACTGCAAACACTAAATTGAGTATTCATTTAGAATGAGGACAAAATCACAACAAATGAGTAGAGTCCCAGAACTCTAGGTAACTTTATTCTATAACCACCTTAGGCAAGTTGTCAGAAAATCTCACATAAAAATGTTCCCTGGACCCAGTGCAGTGGCTCACGCCTTACTCCCAGCACTTTGGGAGGCCAAGGTGGGCAGCCAGGTCGAGTTAGAGACCAGCCTGGCCAACATGTTGAAACTCTGTCTCTACTATGAACACAAAAATTGGCCTGGTGCGGTGGCTTATGCCTGTAATCCCAGCGCTTTGGGAGGCCAAGGTGGGTGGCTCACCTGAGGTCGGGAGTTGAAGACTAGTCTGGCTAACATGGTGAAACCCTGTCTGTAATAAAAATACAAAAAATTAGCTGGGTGTGGTGGCACGTGCCTGTAGTCCCAGCTACTTGGGAGGCTAAAGCGGGAGAATCGCTTGAACCCGGGAGGCAGAGGTTGTAGGGAGCTGAGATCGCACCACTACGCTTCAGCCTGGGCGACAGAGTGAGACTCCATCTCAAAAAAAGAAAAAAAAAGAATACAAAAATTAGGCCGGGTGCGGTGGCTCATGCCTAATTCCAGCACTTTGGGAGGCCAAGGCGGGCAGATCACCTGAGGTCAGGAGTTCGAGACCAGTCTGGCCAACATGGTGAAGCTCCACCGCTACTAAAAAAAAAAAAATGAAAATTAACTGGACATAGTGGTGGGCGCCTGTAATCCCAGCTTCTCAGGAGGCTGAGGCAAGAGAATTGCTTGAACCTGGGCGACAGAGGTAGCAGTGAGCCGAGATCATGCCACTGCACTCCAGCCTGGGTGACAGAGCAAGGCTGCATCTAAAAAAAAAAGTTCCCTGATTGCAAACTAGCTTCCCCTCTCAACATAGACTATTCCAGCAATTCTTAGCACCCATGGGGATCTTTGGAAGTGAGGGAGAAGCCTTGAAGTTAAGCTGCATTTGTTTCCTGGTAAAGCTACTCTAGACTCAGGCAAATAGAATAAAGGGCACAGCCATTTTGGGATCCTGATTCCCGGGTTCATGCTCCATGTTAGGAGTTGGCAACATTTATCCAGGGCTGTCCCTGGAACCAGGGCCAAGACTTGCCCTGGAGTTGGGAGGGGGAAATCAGATTACTGAGTGAGGAGAGGCTGGAAATGGCTCTGCAGCTCCCTCCTCCTGAGAAGCGGTTACCTCTCTCCACCTTCGAGTTGACTTATCCCTATCTTATAAACCTAGGTTTAATGGGAAGGTAACCCAAACAGTAAGCAAGCTGTTGCATGGTATGGTAATTTAAGGTTGGGAGTTTAGTAGGAAAGACAGGGTGTTGCAGAAGCCCCAGGCAGTGGCTCAGACCTGAGTCATGGATACCAGGTCCTTTTTCAGTTGTTTGGAATGATTAAAATGACCAGGATAATCTCATGGTTTGTAGGTTAATAACCAGAATCTGACTTTAGAGGAAAGGAAAGGAAATTGTGTGTGTGTGTGTGTGTGTGTGTGTGTGCATGCGCACGTGCGTATGTGTACCTTCTATGCTTATGCACAGTGCTTGGCACTTTATCTTTTCTCATTGAATCTTCTCATCTCTACCACGTAAGGAAGCCAAGGTTTAGATAGGTAAAATACATCTCCCCAAAATGCCTCTCTCCTCTAGGCACTTGACATGAAGTCCTTTCCTTAGTGGAAATACTATATTCATCAGAAGCACTGGGAGGAAGACAGAGGTGAGTTTAGTTCCACATTCATTGAGAGTCTACTTTGAGCCAAGCCTCATGCTGAGTAACTAAGTACTTTATTGTGAATTCGGAGACATAATCCTTGTCTCACAGAGCCCGTAGTCTGGTTGAGGAGATAATTAAGTTATGCATAATTTCACTATCATATGGCAATAAACGTTTCTTCAGCTTTATACAAAGCAGACATAAAAGCAAGGGACAGTAAACACGTGTCCTCTAGGGACTTTCTGCAGTTGTAAAATTTCTTTTACAATCTAATATTTTAGCTTAAAAAGTCATGCTCTCTTTTAAGTTATTATTTAAAAAAAAGAAAAAGAAAAAAGATGCCCTGGAGAAGATGCTCTATAACCTTTTGTACTCTGTATTAAGTGTTAGGTGCCCCAGCTTGAGAAGCAGAGGGCCAGTTAAGTGCTACAGGACTGCTCAGCAGGCCACTAACCCAGCCTGGAAGTAGGTAGCCAAGGTTTTCTAGAGAGGGAAATTCCAGACCTAAGGCTGGAATGAAGAACTGGAGCCCAGCCCAAGCTGAAGCAGAGCTCATATACTAATTACTGAACTGCACTGGGCTGTATTTGAAGTAAGGCTCATTTAGAGTTTCACAGTTTGTTTTCTCTTTCTTTCAACACAAACACTAATGTACCAATCGCTTTCTAGAAGGAAAAAAAGGTAACTAAAATTCATTGAGTGCCAACTCTACGCCCACCACTTTGCATATATTATCTCAGTTAATTCTGACATCTGTTCCATGAGATTGGTATCATTTATTACCATTTTATAGATTTAGAAACTGGAATTCTGAGAGGCTGACAAACTTTGCCCAATGTCAAAAACTGGGAAGTACAGCCAGGATTCTGATTGCAAAGTTTGTACTCTTCCCACCACATCTTGTGGCTAAGCCTGTTTTTCAAGAGTCTCTCTAGTGGATGTGCAGAAGCAGTCAAGAAAACAGTGGCATTGGCTTCAAGTTTCAAGGAAGAAAAAACTCTTTGGCTATCTCTTTTGGCCAAGGAAACTTCTGGAAAGGGGTTTCTGGGCTACTCCTCTGTCTGGCATTGTAGCGCCCTACCTTGCCAAGCCAGCTCTGCTGAATCTGGATTTGGAGAAGTGAGAGTTCACAGGACATCCTCTGGGAGTGTTCGCTGAGGGCTGCTTTATACAGTTTATACTTTGCTGTAAACAGCTCACTGTTCCTAATTAAACCTGTACAATCATGTCTGAACTTTTAGGAAATGAGGACTTCTTTTTATGGTTCTCTTCTCAGTGGTAAAACCAGAGCCCTTGTCAGTCCACAAGCCTCCTTAACCTGTTGGACCTTGACTCCGAGACTCTGGACTGTAGTCCAGAAATGCGTGGATCCTGGCACAATGCCCAGGGAATGCCTGGATAAGGGACTGCGTCAGGTCTGGAGCCGCGTCTTCCAGAAGGATGTTCTCTGATTCTACTTAGCAGGGTTCTAGGGCTCCCCAAACACAGGTATCTGATGCTATGCAGGCTAGGATAGAAAATAGAGATCTCTCAACTGAAAGGTGCTGCCTGAAGTAATTTGTGAAGAAACAGTATCTCAAAATGACTGCCCTCTCTCTTAGAAAAAGGGTTGGATGAAACCACTTTAATTTGAAATTAGTAATAAAGAAATGAATGTGTTTAGCTCTCTTTATTGTTGACTAATTAAGAAAAAAATATGTGCTTATTAAACAAAATCTGAAAAACACACTTAAGTAGAAAGAAGAAAAAAGTGATCATATTCCTACTACTGGGAGACAAGCACTACTTAGCATTTTGGCCCGTTTCTACATTTAAAAAATTGTTAGGCCGGGAGTGGTGGCTCACACCTGTAATCCCAGCACTTTGGGAGGCCGAGGTGGGTGGATCACCTGAGATTATGAGTTTGAGACCAGCCTGGCCAACATGGTGAAACCCCATCTCTACTAAAAATACACAAAATTAGCCACACATGGTGGCACATGCCCGTAGTCCCAGCTAATTGGGAGGCTGAGGCAGGAGAATCCCTTTAATCCAGGAGGCAGAGGTTGCAGTGAGCAGAGATTGTGCCACTGCACTCCAGCCTGGGCGACAGAGTGAGACTCCGTCTCAGAAAACAAACAAACAAATTAAAAAATCATAGTAAGAACACTTAATATAAACAAAAATGTTTTATCTATTGAATAGCAACTTCCATTTCTGGGGCTTTACATGTTCAGAGAAACTTCTCTAGTAGCAAACTATAGAAAAGATCCCTGAATGTGTGGTCTTTCTACTTTTTATTTTTAACAGTGAGAACAGAGGCATCAATTCAGCCAAGGGTTTCAGAGCCTGTTCTTTCTATCTTTTTTCTCACTCTGTCATCCAGGCTGGAGTACAGCAGTGCCAACATGGCTGACTGCAGCCTTGACCTCTCTGGCTCAAGTGATCCTCCTACCTCAGCCTCCTGAGTAGTTGGGACTACAGGCGTCTGCCACCATACCTGGCTAATTTTTATTATTTTTTGTAGAGAAGGGTTCTCCCCATGTTGCCCAGGCTGGTCTCAAACTCCTGGGCTCAAGCAATCCGCTCGCCTTAGCTTCCCAAAGTGCTGGGATTACAGGTGTGAGCCACCATGCCCAGCCCTTTCTTTTTTAAGGTGGCATTTTTTTAGTTTTAATTTTTGTGGGTACATAGTAGGCATATATATTTATGGGGTACAGTAGATGCTTTGATATAGGCATGCAGTGTATAATAATCACATCATGGAAGCTGGGATATCCATCCTGCAAGTATTTATCTTTTGTGTTACAAACAATCCCATTCTACTCTTTTGGTTGTTTAGATGCTTCATTTTCTTTGTTCTTTTTTTTTTTTTTTTTTGAGTCGGAGTCTCGCTCTGTCCCCCAGGCTGGAGTGCAGTGGTACAATCTCGACTCAGTGCAACCTCCACTTCTTTGGTTCAAGAGATTCTCCTGCTTCAGCCTCTCAAGTAGCTGGGATTACAGGTGTGTGTCACCACGCCCAGCTAATTTATATATATATTTTAATATATATATTTTATTGCACTTTAGGTTCTGGGGTACATGTGCAAATCGTGCAGGGTTGTTGTATAGGTACATACATGGCAACGTGGTTTGCTGCCTCCATCCCCCCATCACCTATATCTGGCATTTCTCCCCCTGTTATCCCTCCCCAACCTCCCTACCCCCTGCTGTTCCTCCCCTATTCCCCTCCAACAGACCCCAGTGTGTGATGTTCCCCTCCCTGTGTCCATGTGTTCTCATTGTTCAACACCTGCCTGTGAGTTAGAACATGCGGTATTTGATTTTCTGTTCTTGTGTCAGTTTGCTGAGAATGATGGTTTCCAGTTTCATCTGTGTCCCTAAGGACATGAGCTCATTGTTTTTTTTTTTGGTTGTTTTCTTTTTTTTTTTTTTTTTTTTTTTTTTTTTTTGAGACGGAGTTTCACTCTGGTTACCCAGGCTGGAGTGCAATGGCGTGATCTCGGCTCACCGCAACCTCCGCCTCCTGGGTTCAGGCAATTCTCCCGCCTCAGCCTCCTGAGTAGCTGGGATTACAGGCACGTGCCACCATGCCCAGCTAATTTTTTGTATTTTTAGTAGAGACGGGGTTTCACCATGTTGACCAGGATGGTCTCGATCTCTTGACCTCGTGATCCACCTGCCTCAGCCTCCCAAAGTGCTGGGATTACAGGCTTGAGCCACCGCGCCCGGCGAGCTCATTGTTTTTTATGGCTGCATAGTACTCCATGGTGTATATGTACCACATTTTCCCTGTTCAGTCTATCATCGATGGGCATTTGGGTTGGTTCCAAGTCTTTGCTATTGTAAACAGTGCTGCAATGAACATTCGTGTGCATGTGTCCTTATAACAGAACAATTTATAACCCTTTGGATATATATCCAGTAATGGGATTGCTGGGTCAAATGGAATTTCTATTTCTAGGTCCTTGAGGAAGTGCCACACTGTCTTCCACAATGGTTGAACTAATTTACACTTCCACCAACAGTGTAAAAGTGTTCCTATTTCTCCACATCCTCTCCAGCATCTGTTGTCTCCAGATTTTCTAATGAAAAAAATCTAACTGGCATGAGTTGGTATCTCAATGTGGTTTTGATTTGCATTTCTCTAATGACCAGTGATGATGAGCATTTTTTTTCGTAGGTTTCTTGGCCTCATAAATGTCTTTCGAAAAGTGTCTGTTCATGTCCTTCACCCCTTTTGAATGGGTTGGTTGGTTTGTTTCTTGTAAATATGTTTCAGTTCTTTGTAGATTCCGGATATTAGCCCTTTGTCAGATAGGTAGATTGCAAAAATTTTTTCCCATTCTGTTGGTTGCTGGTTCACTCTAATGATTGTTTCTTTGCTATACAGAAGTTCTGAAGTTTAATTAGATCCCATTTGTCTATTTTGGCTTTTGTTGCTGGTGCTTTTGGTGTTTTAGTCATGAAGGCCTTGCCTATGCCTATGTCCTGAATGGTTTTGCCTAGGTTTTCTTCTAGGTTTTTTATGGTGTTAGGCCTTATGTTTAAGTCTTTAATCTATCTGGAGTTCATTTTAGTATAAGGTGTCAGCAAGGGGTCCAGGTTCTGCTTTCTGCACATGGCTAGCCAGCTTTCCCAACACCATTTATTAAACAGGGGATCCTTTCCCCATTGCTTGCTTTTGTCAGGTTTGTCAAAGATCAGATGGTTGTAGATATATGGGGTTGCCTCTGAGGCCTCCATTCTGTTCCATATATCTCTGTTTTGGTACCAATACCATGCTGTTTTGATTACTGTAGACTTGTAATATATAATTTGAAGTCAGGTAGCGTGATGCCTCCAGCTTTGTGCTTTTTGCTTAGAATTATCTTGGCTATGCGGGCTCCCTTTCGGTTCCATATGAAGTTTAAGGTGGTTTTTCCAGTTCTGTGAAGAGGGTCATAGGTGGCTTGATGGGGATAGCGTTGAATCTATAAATTACTTTGGGCAGTATGGCCATTTTCACAATATTGAGTCTTCTTAATCATAAGCACGGAATGTTTTTCAATCTGTTTGTGTCCTCTCTTATTTCGTTGAGCAGTGGTTTGTAGTTCTCCTTGAAGAGATCCTTTACATTCTTTGTTAGTTGTATTCCTAGGTATTTTATTCTCTTTGTAGCACTTGTGAATGGCAGTTTGTTCTTGATTTGGCTCTCTTTAAGTCTGTTATTGGTGTATAGGAATGCTTGTTATTTCTGCACATTGATTTTGTATCCTGAGACTTTGCTGAAGTTGCTTATCAGTTTCAGGAGAGATTTGGGGCTGAGACGATGGGGTCGTCCAAATATAAAATCATGTCATCTGCAAATAGAGACAATTTGACTTCCTCCTTTCCTAATTGAATATCCTTTATTTCTTTTTCTTGCCTGATTGCTCTGGCTAGAACTTCCAATACTATGTTGAATAGGAGTGGTGAGAGAGGGCATTCTTGTCTAGTACCAGATTTCAAAGGGAATGCTTCCAGTTTTTGCCCATTCAGTATGATATTGGCTATGGATTTGTCATAAATAGCTTTTATTACTTTGAGATATGTTCTGTCAATATCTAGTTTATTGAGAGTTTTTGGCATAAAGCGCTTTTGAATTTTGTTGAAGGCCTTCTCTGCATCTATTGAGATAATTATGTGGTTTTTGTCTTTGGTTCTGTTAATGTGGTGCATTACGTTTATAGACTTGTGTATGTTGAACCAGCCTTGCATCCCTGGGATGAAGCCTACTTGATTATGATGGATAAGTTTTTTGATGTGCTGTTGATATCGGTTTGCCAGTATTTTACTGAAGATTTTTGCATCTATGTTCATCATGGATATTGGCCTGATGTTTTTGTTTTTTGTTGAGTCTCTGCCGGGTTTTGGTATCAGGATGATGTTGGTCTCATAAAATGATTTGGGAAGAATTCCCTTTTTTTGGATTGTTTGGAATATTTTCAGAAGGAGTGGTACCAGCTCCTCTTTGTATGTCTGGTAGAATTCAGCTGTGAATCCATCTGGAACTGGGCTTTGTTTGGGTGATAGGCTGTTAATTGCCGCCTCAACTTCAGCCCTTGTTATTGGTCTATTCAGGGTTTAGACTTCTTCCTGGTTTAGGCTTGGGAGTGTGCAAGTGTCCAGGAATTTATGCATTTCTTCCAGGTTTACTGGTTTGTGTGCATAGAGTTGTTTATAATAATCTCTGATGGTAGTTTGTATTTCTTTGGAATCTGTGGTGATATCCCCTTTATCATTTTTTATTGCATCTGTTTGATTCTTCTCTTTTCCTTTTTATTAATCTGGCTAACGGTCTATTTTGTTCTTTTCAAAAAACCAGCTCCTGGATTTATTGATTTTTTGAAGGGTTTTTTGTGTCTCTATCTCCTTCAGTTCTGCTCTGATCTTAGTTATTTCTTGATGTCTGCTAGCTTTTGAGCTTTTTCGATCTTGCTCCTCTAGTTCTTTCAATGTTGATGATATAGGGTTTCGATTTTAGATCTTTCCTTGCTTCTCATGTGGGCATTTATTGTTATAAATTTTCCTCTAGACACTACTTTAAATGTGTCCCAGAGATTCTGGTACGTGTGTCTTCATTCTTGTTGGTTTTGAAGAACACCTTTATTTCTGCATTCATTTCATTATTTATCCAGTCAACATTCAGAAGCCAGTTGTTCAGTTTCCAAGAAGTTGTGCAGTTCTGAGTTTCTTAATCCTGAGTTCTAATTTGATTGCACTGTGGTCTGAGAAACTGTTTGTTATGATTTTTGTTCTTTTGCATTTGCTGAGGAGTGGTTTACTTCCAATTACATGGTCAATTTTAGAGTAGGTGTGATGTGGTGCTAACAAGAATGTACATTCTGTGGATTTGGGGTGGAGAGTTCTGTACATGTCTGTTAGGTTTGGTTGGTCCAGATCTGAATTCAAGTCCTGGATATCCTTGTTAATTTTCTGTCTCGTTGATCTGTCTAATATTGACAGTGGAGTGTTAAAGTCTCCCACTATTATTGTGTGGCAGTCTAAGTCTCTGTTTAGGTCATTAAGAAGTTGCTTTATGTATCTGGGTGCTCCTGTATTGGGTGCATACATATTTAGGATCATTAGCTCTTCTTGTTGCATTGATCCTTTTACCATTATCTAATGCCCTTCTTTGTCTCTTTTAATCTTTGTTGGTTTAAAGTCTATTTTATCAGAGACTAGGATTGCAATTCCCGCTTTCTTTTTTTGCTCTCCATTTGCTTGGTAAATCTTCCTCCATCCCTTTATTTTGAGCCTATGTGTGTCCTTACATGTAAGATGGGTTTCCTGGTATAGTACACCAATGGTTTTTGACTTTTTATCCAATTTGCCAGTCTGTGTCTTTTGATTGGGGCATTTAGCCCACTTACATTTAAGGTGAATGTTGTTATGTGTGAATTTGATCCTGCCATTTTGATGCTAGCTGGTTGTTTTGCCCATTAGTTGACACAGTTTCTTCATTGTGTCAATGCTCTTTACCATTTGGTACATTTTTGGAGTGGCTGGTACTGTTTGCTCCTTTCTATATTTAGTGCTTCTTTCAGAGCTCTTGTAAGGCAGGCCTGGTGGTGATGAAATCCCTGAGCAATTGCTTGTTCATAAAGGATTTTATTTCTCCTTTGCTTAGGAAGCTTAGTCTGGCTGGATATGAAATTCTAGGCTGAAAGTTCTTTTCTTTAATGATGTTGAATACTGGCCTCCACTCTCTTCTGACTTGTAGGGTTTCTGCCAAGAGATCCACTGTGAGTCTGATGGGCTTCCCTTTGTGGGTAACCTGACCTTTCTCTCTGGCTGCCCTTAGCATTTTTTCCTTCATTTCAACTCTGGTGAATCTGATGATTATGTGCCTTGGGGTTGCTCTTGTTGAGGGAGGAATATCTTTGTGGTGTTCTCTGTATTTACTGGTCTTGAATATTGGCCTGCCTTGCTAGGTTGGGGAAGTTCTCCTGGATAATATTCTGAATAGTGTTTTCCAGCTTGAATTCATTCTCTCCTCCACTTTCAGATACACCTATCCAATGTAGATTAGGTCTTTTCACACAATCCCATATTTCTTGGAGGCTTTCTTCATTTCTTTTCACTCTTTCTTCTCTAATCTTGCCTTCTCATTTTATTTCATTGAGTTGATCTTAAATCTCTGATATCCTTTCTTCTGCTTGGTTGATTCAGCTAATTGAAACTTGTGTATGCTTCACAAAGTTCTCGTGTTGTTTTTCAGCTCCATTAAGTCATTTAGATTCTTCTCTAAGCTGTTCATTCTCATTAGCATTTTGTTAAACCTTTTTTCAAGGTTCTTAATTTCTTTGCATTGGGTTAGAATGCGTTCTTTTCACTCAGAGAAATTTGTTATTACCCACCTTCTGAAGCCTGTTTCTGTCAATTCATCAGACTCATTCTCCATCCAGCTTTGTTCCTTTGCTGGTGATGAGTTGTGATCTCTTGGAGGAGGAGAGGCATTCTGGTTTCGGGTGTTTTCATCCTTTTTGCACTGGTTTCTTCCCATCTTTGTAGATTTATCTACCTGTGGTCTTTGTAGTTGGTGACTTTCAGATGGGGTCTCTGAGTGGATGTCCTTTTTGTTAATGATGAAGTTATTTCTTTCTGTTTTTTAGTTTTCCTTCTAACAGTCAGTCCCTCTGCTGTATGACTGCTGGAGGTCCACTCCAGACCCTGCTTGCCTGGGGATCACCTGCAGCAGCTGCCGAACAGTAAGGGTTGCTGCCAGTTTCTTCTTCTGTTATCTTTGTCCCAGGATACCTGCCAGATGTCAGCCTGAGCTCTCCTTTATGAGGTGTCTCTTTGGATACATGGGGATCAGGGAACTGCTTGAGGAGACAGTCTGTCCCTTATAGGAGCTCAAGTGCTGAGCTGTGAGCTCCGGTGTTCCGTTCAGAGCTGCTGGGTAGGTACATTTAAGTCCACTGCAGCAGAACTCATAACCACATTTCTTTCCCAGGTTCTCTGTCCTGGGAAGGAAGGGCTTTATTTATAAGCTCCTGACATACTGCTGCCTTCTTTCAGAGCTGCCCTGCCCATCAAGGAGGTAGCCTAGTCACAGTCTGCCAGCAGAGGTGTTGCTGAGCTGCCGTGGGCTCTGCCCAGCTGCTGTGTGAACTTCTTGTGATTTTGTTTATAGAGGTATAATTAGAACTGACTTGGTAATGGCAGTCTGCCTCTGTAATGGTGGGCTGCCTTGGTAAACGGCTGACTACCTTGGTAATGGCGGACTGCCTTGGTAGTGGTGGACTGCCTTGGTAATGGTGGATGCCCTTTCCCCAATAGAGCTGGACCATCCTGGGTCCAGCTGCACTTGCTGCGAAACTCTCAATCCAGAGCATTTCAGATTGCTGGTCTTTGTGGGGGTGGGAACTGCTGAGCCAGATCACCTGGCTCCCTGTTTCAGCCCCCTTTTTTTACAGTTGAATTGGCGGCTCTGTCTCCCAGGCGTTCCAGGTGCCAGCTGAAACGGCCACCCAGATTTCTGTGAGTTTTTGTGTGGAGACCCCCTGCACTGGCTGAAACAGCTGTGCTGGAAACTCGTGGCACTTTTCAGCCCGGAATCTCCTGGTCTGTGGGCAGTAATAACTTGTTTGGAAATGTGGTGTTCACTCACCCTCTGCATTGTTCTTGCTGGGAACTACACTCCAGAGCTGTTTCTTTTTGGCTATCTTGGATCTCTGTCAATTTTTATATTTTTAGTAGAGATAGGGTTTCACCATGTAGGCCAGGTTGGTCTCAAACTCCTGATCTCAAGTGATCCACCTGCCTTGGCTTCCCAAAGTGCTGGGATTACAGGCATGAGCCACCACACCCGGATGAGATGCTGTACTTTCAATGTCAACCCTCAATCCCTGCCCATTGTATGCACTGAGACCATCAAGTGATTGTTTTATATATCCTTTGTGTAGACCTGCACTGGCCGGTACATATAATAGCTGCTTGCCATGTGTGACTGTGTAAATTCTACATTAAAAATAAATAAAAATAAAAATTCAGTTTCTCTGTCTAGCCACATCAAGTGCTCAATAACCACATGAGATTAGGGGCTACTGTGTTAGAACAGGGGAGATACAGGACATTTTCATTTTTACTGAAAGTTCTATTAGACAGTGCTGGTGTCAATTCTGATCTGCTCAGCTCAGGCCATAAGAACAGAATCTTGAGGCTGGGCATGGTGGCTCATGCCTATAATCCCAGTACTTTAGGAGGCTGCAGTTGGAAGATCACTTAAACTCACGAGTTTGAGATCAGCCTGGACAATACAGGGAGGCCCTGTCTCTACAAAAAATACAAAAAATCAGCTGAGTGTGGTGGTATGCACCTGTAGTCCCAGCTCACAGGGAGACTGAGGTGGGAGGATTGCTTAAGCCCAGGAGGTTGAGGCTGCAGCGAGCTGTAATCACACTGCTGCACTCCAGCCTGGATGACAACAAGTCTAAAAAAAAAAAAAAAAAAAAAAAAAGTAGCATTTGTTACCTCAAATAGTGACAGAACCACGAATATTTCTCAGCAATGAGAAAAGCCACCCCATGAAGCAGAAGAGATGGGCTCACAGACTCTGAAAAACGAAATCAGTCATTAGCCACCTTCTGATATCCTAGCAATTAGCCAGTTTTGGGAGAAGGGCAGGTAACTCCAGAGAGGTGCCAAATAAATAAGAGATAAGAGACTATAAAAATGAAAAGCCTTTTGGCCTTTCATCACAGGATAATCCAATGCATGTGAATTAATGGTGAAAGGCTCCGTAATAGCCTTTGTGAGGAAATAGGAGCGGTGTAGCAGGATATCCTTTTTCCGCACTAAAGCACCCAATTCTTTCAATTTTATATACAGCGGAAGCAATTAATTGTACTAGAAAGAAATCCACAGCTGGCTTTTCCGGATGGCCTCATAAGCAACAAGCACTATTGTTCAGCTTCCGGGACAGATGTAAAGTCATTCCACTGCACTGCTGAGATTTTTCTAAATGTTTAGTTTGACTTCTCCAAAGATAATAACTTATGTGTTAACATCTAAAATTTCGTTCTTGTCATCACACATTTTCAGTATAAGCAACTGTCAAAAAGTTAATTTTTATTCTGTCACTGCACTCCAGCCTGAGCAACAAGGGTGACACTCCATCTCAAAAAAGAAAGTTAATTTTCTTTTATTTGTAATATAATTCAGCACATGATTTGATGGAAGTATTTTTTCCAAACCTTATGTGACTGAATCATAAGTTATTCACTTTTGCTTGTTTTACATGTTTATGTGCAGTTGAACTGTACTGCCTCTGCTTTTGTGGTTATCATCCATAGTGTGGCTATTCAGGAATCAGGATTATACATCTGAGTTTTTGATGTATAATCAAATTTGAATTTAATATTTCAAATGCCAGCCTGCATGGCATTGCTTCGCTTTCTAGATGCACTGAAACACACTATATTTCATCAATTTTCAGCTGCACATTTTTTAACAGTCAAAACTCTCTGGAACTGCAATGTCTTAATTGATGTGTCAGGGTTTAATGGGCAATGTTTTTCTTCCTTAGTTGTATATAAATAATGATGCATCTTATAATCAACAGTATCCATGCTGTTCTTTGTGTGGAAAAAACCCAAAACCAAACAGAATCCTAGTTTAAATGCAAATATATAGTTGAAAATACATATGTTAAATATATGAAAATACATAGTTAAAATCTGATGAGCATGATGTGTTATTGCAAGTATAACAACAGAATAACTCTTCATTTATTTCTTCTGATATATGGTCTCTGTTGCCCAGGCTGGAGTGCGGTGGTGTGACCACAGCTCACTGCAACCTCTACCTTCTGGGGCTGAAGGGATCCTCCTGCCTCAGCCTCCTGAGTAGCTGGTATGACAGGCAAGCACCACTATGCCTGGCTAATTTTTGTAATTTTTACAGAGATGGAGTTTTGCCATGTTGCCCAGGCTGGTCTGGAACTCCTGGACTCGTTGATGCGCCTGCTTCGGCCTCCCAAAGAACTAGGATTAGAGCTGTGAGCCAATGCACCTGGCCTAGAATAGCTCTTTTTACTAAGAAAAATATTCACTTCAATCTAATAAATATAAACGTTAATTACATATCTTATATGGGATTCTAACTGACTTCATTCTGACAAATATGCAACTTGTCCCTTTTATTTTTCTCTCTAATTCATCAACCAACCAGTTCTTTTAAATAATATCTCCTTTTTCTTTTTTGGTGCCAAAACCCAGGATTGAAAATATTGACTTTTCAGATTGTAAAAGTTAACATTGTCCATTGTGGGGGAGATAAAGCTTATTGAAGAAAATAATAACTGTCCATTAGGCCACCACAGAATACTGCCAACATTTTCTCTTTATTTCAGGATAATCTATTTCTTTATAAACACATATTTTTTATACAGAATTAACAAGTGCTTAAATATAGCTTATCAAATGTCCTGAAAGGTATATAATGTTACACAATAAAAAAGTGAGTTCTATAAGCGAGCCAGGGACTGGGCTCCCCACTGCCATTGGAGTAGAACTTTCTGGTGCTCGGTAGGACCACGTGCAGATGTTGCAATGCATAATTCCAGGGAGCACCATTCATACTAGGCAGGTTGTGAATGGCACTCCCTTAAAGTTTGCAACCTAGCAACCTTGGCACTCAGCACCATGATCTAACGACGGTGGTACCTATGCAGGGGAGATAGACAGGATGGAGGATGCAACAGCATGGCAGATGTACCAAGGAGTTTGTGATTACCCACCAATTTGAAAACAATGGATTTGTAGAAGCAAGGATTCAATAACTGGTAAGCCCCAGTGGCCTGGAACTGCTTTTTTGATACGTGTATTCCCCCCACTCTGCGAGACAGAGTCTGTTTTGCCCAGGCTGGAGTGCAATGGTGTGATCTGGGCTCACTGCAACCTCTGCCTCCCAGGTTCAAGCAATTCTCCTGTCTCAGCCTCCAGAATAGCTGGGACTACAGGCGCCTGCCACCATTCTCGGCTAATTTTTGTATTTTTAGTAGAGATGGGGTATCGCTATGTTGGCCAGGCTGGTCTCAAACTCCTAACCTCAGGTGATCCTCTGAGGCATGAGCCACCTATGCCTGTCCAATACCATGTGCATTTTGATACTCCCTAAACTGTCTTCCTCAGGCTGAGAAGCCCCTTTTCACGTGGGAGAACAAAGGTATGAAAACTTGTTTGGGAGAAAGAAATCAGAACAGCTAAGCTATGCGGAAAGTCAGTGACATAGACCATTGACAGAAAAACCTAAGGAGCTCAGGATGGAGCAGTCAAAGATGACTTCTTGGAAGAGGCAGTATAGGGAGGAGAATGGCATTAAATGGAGAATCAATATGATCCATTCTTCAGAAAGTAGTGAGACCAGTCTAACGAAATGTTGCTCTATAGCAGTGTTTTCAGATTTAATGGGATTGGTGTTTCATAATAGAAATCTAAAAAATTGGGCAACATTAGTTGAAAGAGGGCATGATCAATTAGGAGGAGAGCTAGCAGCATTCAGGATAGGAGGAAGACAGGCTTTAATGTGGGCAGAAAATTAGTGGAAAATAATCTACATTTTGAAAGAAACACTGACAAGTATTGGTTACTGGTTTTATATATATGACTAGGTATCCCTATGAAAGAACAAGGGAAGTTTTTTTTTTT
>NW_022437143.1:696251-704981 GCF_009761245.1 Sapajus apella | reverse complement strand
TGAGACACCGTGCCCGGCAGGAAGTTGTTTTAAAAGCTTATTTATTGAGAATAAGTTGTGAGATGACAGCTCTGTCATTATCACGTACAGCATTTGTTAGTAGACTCTCATTACAAGATAAGTGCTTTATCATTAATCCTCAAAAATATGGAAAAACAAAACAAAAAACCCCAACCCTGTCTTGGTTAATAGAAATAAAAAGAAATGCATCCAGTCAAACTACAAGTAGAGAACAAAATAAAGTATCTCATTCATTTAATAAAAACTTACTATTTACTGGTGTGCCAAGCAGCACGCTGGATATGATGGAGTGAGAATAAGACAGTTCCTGTCCTCGGAACTTTTGAGTCCAGCATAGGGTCAGGTACCTGCAACATATTGGATGGATAAACTAGTATGCTTGGTCACATTAGTGACACCACACCACATCTAGGAATACATCCCAGTAACCAAGTAAGCCATGGACAGTAGGCACAGTATGGTGTTAATGAATCTGCACTCCTGATCCAGGTTTTATCTCCCCAGTTACAGCTTGAATCTTTTATCATCACAACTTGCCTTCCTTTTACTAGTCATTCCCAAAGTAATCGCATTCAGCTCCACATGCTGGGATTTCTGGACTACTAGCTCCAAAGGAATTCTTATTTTTTTTTTTTTTTTGAGATGGAGTTTCACTCTTGTTACCGAGGCTGGAGTGCAATGGCGCAATCTCGGCTCACCGCAACCTCCGCCTCCTGGGTTCAGGCAATTCTCCTGCCTCAGCCTCCTGAGCAGCTGGGATTATAGGCACGTGCCACCATGCCCAGCTAATTTTTTGTAGCGTTAGTAGAGACGGGGTTTCACCATATTGACCAGGATGGTCTCGATCTCTTGACCTCGTGATCCACCCTCCTCGGCCTCCCAAAGTGCTGGGATTACAGGCTTGAGCCACCGTGCCCGGCTAGGAATTCTTAAGTAGAATCAGAGTTTAGGAATAGTGAGTAGAATCAGACATGGGTCCTTCATTTTTGAATGTATACATGGGGTGTGTACACACACATATATATCTATATATGTACACACTATATATATACACACCCCCACAAACACCTGTACACACATATATATATATTTCAGAATATCAGAAATCTATTTGAATTATATTCAATAGATTATATATACATATACCCCTATTACACTTAGATTAATTTTTAGCCAGAAAAAAACTATACATAGCTCCTTTTTTTTTTTTTTTTTTTTTTTGGCATACCGTTTTGCTGTGTTGTCCAGGCTGGAATGCAATGGCGTGATCCCGGCTCACTGTAACCTCTGCCTTGGAGATTCAAGCGATTTTTCTGCCTCAGCCTCCCAAGTATCTGGGACTATAGACGCCTGCTGCCATACCCAGCTAATTTTTGTATTTTTAGTAGACATGGGGTTTCACCATGTTGGTCAGGCTGGTTTTGAACTCCTGATCTCAAATGATCCACCCAGCCTGGCCTCCCGAAGTGCTGGGATTACTAGCATAAGCCACTATGCCTGGCCAAAACTACATATAATATAGCTTTAATACATACTTAGAATATGTATTAAAGCATGCCCAGAGCATACATATTATATATAGTTTTTATCTGGTTAAAAAATAATCCAAGTGCAATAAACGAGGTGCTGTGAGGATAGGGAAAGGCAGGGCGGTGAGCTGCAGCAGGACAGGGAAGGCCAGTATCTACTGTAGACTGCATGGGAGCTCCGGTGGCTCAGTGGGAGGAGCTGCAACCCTCTAAGCAGGACCTGACAGCCAGAGAGAAGTGAGCAAACAACAGGTGGTAGTCCAGGAGCGCAGTGGGGATCAGGACGCCCAGCCTGAGGTAATGGGGGAAGGGAGGCCCAACAGATAGGCAGAATACAGACACAGAGTCTAGAAACAGAGCTGAACTCAGGTTAAGTGCTGCCACCAAGAATACCTACAACTGCCCAGCAGAGTCTGGGTGCAGGGATGCAGCTGAATCCTAATAACAAGTAGAGAAATTCGAGGTCCTGGCAAGGTAACAGGTCAGGGTTTCAGACACAAAAGAAGGGCTGTCAGTTCTTAGAAAGGAGCCAGGCAGTGGGAGACTGAGTCTTGAGCTTGGGACTGAAGCTCTGAGAATTCTTCCTGACCCAGGAAAGATCAGGTTCTATGGTAAAGGGTGTATAGATAGCAGGGGAAGGAGGAATACAGAGGTCATGGACTAGGTAGAGCCAAGTGAGGGCAGCAATATCCTTCATCATCTGTCCTTCAATCATAGTAAGTAGCCAGTGTTTTGAGGCAAAGATAAATTAAAACGGAGTTACGGGAGAAGGAGTAAGTTGTTTAGAAGTAAAAGAAGAAGTAAAACACTGTACCGCCACAATGAAAATGAATTCAGGTTTTAAACTTCCTCTATTTTGTGCACTGAATAATATACCTGCATCTTATTCTTAACCACAGTTTCTGTTTTAGTTTAGCCCTTCTAAGCCATGATGGGGTACTATTAACCAATAAAATGATGTAGTAGTATCCATGCTGAAAAATTGAGCTGTTTTTTCTCCCTAACACGTACCCATTTAATATTGGGTTTGAAATCAACCTAAAGTGTCACCTTACCAATGGCATTCCTTCACTAGTTCCTCCTTACTGGGCTCTAACTTATCATCAGACCCAGAGACTTCATGCTACCTTTTGTCATATAAAGTCTTTACAATAGGAAAATGACTTTGAATGGATTAACTTGGATTAATCTATTCAACTTCGATCCCTGAAGGCAGAAGTCCCCATATCACGGAAGAGGATGTAATCCACAGCTTTCCCAGCCAATCTTCACCCTTTCCAAGATAGCCATGCCACCCTCTAACACTAAAAGGGTCTTGGTGACAAGGTTCAAAAATGCTTAGAGGAATTTCTGAAGACTGCGTGGGAGTCGCTTCTTCTTCGCTTCTCTCATTTAACAACTATTCACTTGCCAGGCACTAGGCTCTAAGGAGAGAGCTGAGAACAGATAGACGAAGTCTAGCTGGCCTGTAGTGCCAGCTACTTGGGAGGCTTGAGGTGGGAGGATCACGTGAGCCCAGGACTTCCAGGTTACAGTGAACTATGACTACGCCACTGCACTCCAGCCCGAGTGACAAAGTGAGAACCTTTCTCTAAAAAGAGAGATTGACAGTCTTTTGTTCATGGAGTTTATATTCTAGGGGGGCAGAGGGGCTCAGACCACAAGCAAATAACTAAATGCACAACGTAATTACTGAATGCTGCTTTGGGCACGTAACAACTACCACTCTTGGGAGCTACTGGAGCAGAGGAAAAGGCCATTTTCATCCTATCCTAGTAACCCACTTAAAGGAATACCACATTACAGAATGTTAACTGTGGACCCAGAGGTATTGCCTTGGAGTTTTGGGGCCAGACCACACGTGTCCAGATGTCTCCCTGGGCTTCCTGGCTGCTGTGTTCATTCAGTGGGTAGGCAGGCTGGAGAAACAGGCTGGAATGCATAAACATGCCAGTAGCCAGGGAGAACAGCATGCCCTGCCAGCTGTTGGTAGCTGGGGTGCTAAGGATTGAAGCCTGGGTACTAGCTGGACCTTATCAAAGGAGAGTGAAAAGATATCAAGTAAAATTCCTGAAGATTTGAAAAGGAGAGTCTTTTGTAGAGAAGCAAAGATATAACGACTTAAAATTTGATGCTTCAATTTTTCCTCTCATTTCTCCAGTGGCAGATTAACACAAGTCAGGCAACACTGATTTGTACATTTCAGAAACTTAATATACTAAGGTTCCCACCTGAGATTGTCTATTTTATAGACCGATTCATGTGTCTAAAAATCTAACTAGGCCATAAAGAGCATAATAACATGCTTGCCATGGTTTTCTCTGCCAACACATCGCTCAGCATACGTCAATGAGAACTTTGACCAATCAATCTGAATCTCCTTGAGCAAAAAGCCCATCTTTTCCTTTCAGACTAAAGCAGGGTATTAAGAAGGAAGCTTGAGGAAGAAAAGTGACCAATTTCAGTTGATGCAAGGAATCTTACGTATCCTATTCTTCCTGCATAGCAAGATACTATAATCCACGACTATCAAACCTGAGACAGCTAAAAAGCCTAGAAAAAGATTAGAGAAGAAAACAGAATTGAAAAATAATTCAGAATGACAGAGGCTATCTGCAGAGACAAAGGCTGGTAAAAGAAGAAAAGGGAGACAGAATAAAAGATAAACCAAAAAACCGAAATAAAAATAGAAGGGAATTCAAACATCTACACCGGATTATAAGGGAATATCCTGGAATCTAAACATCTCTTCAGGCGAGAATGTGTGCCAATGTGAGTGCCTGGCACATTGTTTTCCTTTCTCCTTTCTTTTTACCCAGTTTTAAAAGTGATTTTAAAAAATGCACTTTTGAAAGCACATCTTTTGCTAAGTGACTTAAACTGGATACATTCCTTGGATTACCAAGGAGGTTAAGGTCACATGTGGCGAAAAAGGAGCCTATCTCCTCTTTCTTTACCTGCGGTTCATTAAATACTTTTAAAAGCATTTTCCATCATGAATGAGGGGAAATGGAAGAAAAGAGGTGGTGACAATTATTTGCATTTTCCAAATGGACGGCATGAGCCTCCGGAGGGTACACGAGGTCACCAGCTTGAGCCCGCGGTGGAGCTGGAGGCGTATTTATAGCTGGCTGACTTCAGTCCAGTTGGGCCCTCGCGGCTCCTTATCTTATGCCGCTGGAATTCGCGGGCTCGCCGATCGCAGGAGGCCGGGTGCGCTGGGCATGGCGCTCCCGGATCGATGAGGAAAGCCCCTCTCCCCGGCAAATCCTCCGGGCCGGGGCGCCTCCACCACCCTGCCTGCGCCTCGGCATGCTGGCAAGGAGCCCGGGAAGAGCCGCCAGGAGCGGTGGGTGGGCGAGGAACGAATGCAATGTGACTACATTTTTAATTTCTTTGTCGCAACTACTACTACGACCTGGCCATCCCCCACCTTGGTGACTTGGTGCCTTCCCAGAGACCTGCTTATTTCACGCCAGCTCACTGGCGCTCACTGCAATGTGAGTGTCGGTCGGAGGAGGGGTCCACGCGAAGGAGCCCGCAAGAGCGGGGGGCCCTGATGGCCCGAGCGAGCGTCCGCGCTCCCCTCCGTAGCGTTCCGTCGCGTGCGCTCAACGGCGTCCGCGGGACCCGGCCCAGGCGGCGGCGGTGGGGCTGGCTCGTGGGGAGGGGCCGGTGGGCCAGCAGGGAGGAAAGACCCCCCTCCACTGCACCACCAGCAGCCCGGCGCCCCCTTGCCGGCTGCGGGCCAGTCTTCCCGGCAGCGGGGCGCCGGGCTCTGTGGACCCTTCGGGCGCTTCCGCCGCGAGCTCGGCTCCTTTCGTGTCCGGGGCGGGGCGGGGCCGGCGCCCGGAGTCGGGTGCGCGCGGCGCGGGCGGGCGCCCTCCCAGTGCGAGTGCGCCGTGCGAGGCCCGCGGACGCCCGCCCATCCCCCAAACCCCCGCTCCCGCGCCGCCCCCTCCCCTCCTAGCGAGAGTCGGCGGTAGCGGCGGCGGCTGCAGAGATTGGAATCTGCCTGCCGGGCTTGGCTAAGGAGGGAGTAGGGAGGAGGACCAAGGGCGGGCAGGAAGGCTTGGGCTCGGCGCGTCCGTCCGCGCGAGGCGAAGATCGCACAGCCGGATCGAGGGGCAGCCGGACCGGGGCCGCTGCAAGCCGAGGGCGGAGGCCGAGCCGGGCCCCGCTTTGCCCCGGCGGCTCGCCGCGCCCACCCGCTCCGTGCCGAGGGCTGGAGGATGCGTTCCCCGGGGTCCGGGTGAGTCCGGAGTGCAGTGCGGGCCAGGAGGGGCCGGCCGCAGCGGGGAGGCCGGCGGGGCTCGGGCGAAGCTGCGGAGGCGCCGGGCGCGCGGAGGACTGAGCCAGGGGCGGCCCAGCCCGGCCCCGCCAGCTCCGCAGGCCTCGGCGCGCGCTGGGCCGGGACCGCCCAGCCACAGACCCACCGTTCCCCGCGCCGCTTCCCCCCGCCGGCCCCTCTTTTGTCTCCCACCCGCGGGTTGCAGGCCGAGTTTGGGGAGGCAGAGTGGGGGAAAGCCGCTCCTGGGACGCTTATGGAATCCTTAAATGGGAAAGGCGCTCACCTCCCCGCCTCGGAGCGGCGAGGCTGATATTCGTGATTTGGCTGCAGACACTGTGGCGAGGAACGGGGTAGAACAAAGTGAGCTTCGGGCGGGGGTCGAGCGGGAGGAGCGGCAGGCCCGCCCCCGAGTCCCGGGGGAACGGGCCCGGCCGCCCAGCTCCCGGAGCTGCTTCACCTGTTGTCCTGCGCGGCCTCTGCTCCGTGGTTTGGTGATTCCGCACTTCAGTTTCGGAAAACTTTCTGCTGGGTTGCATGGACCCTTTTTTCTCCTTCCAGACTCCTAGTGGAAATATTTGGCAAGGAAAAAAAAATGAGCTTGCGTCAGGGAAGAAAAATAATATGCTGTGTGTTAGGGACTGGCATTTGAGCCTGGTACTCTTTCATGCTCTCATATGTTTGAGTTTGGTCTAACTGCTGCAAGTTTTCTCTCTTAAGCAGTTAACAGACTGTTCAGAGTACATAGTATAAACTTGGCACCTGTGTTACGTCATTTAATCCTTATAACAATTCTGGTTTATTGTATTCCTCATTGTTTTAGAGGAAGAAACTGAGACTTAAAGAGGTCAACTTGTCTGAGGGAGCTGGGATTTGAACCCAGGAACATCGTATTCTGGCAAACAAGTTAGGGGAAGGAAAAAACCTGTTTGCAAACGCTTTTGCGTTTAGGAACGTTTTTCAGTTACTCGTATTTGAAATGATCGCTATTTTGTTCCTTGAGTTGAAAAGTATTGTATTTACTTGTAAGAGGAATTAAGCTTTGAATTAGAGCGTAACTTAATGCGTCTTATTGTTTTCAGTTGTTGAAATAAAGAATGTGAACCAGAATTATTTAGATTTTTAAACTTGAAGCTAAAATATGGGCAGTTCTTTGATCTAGGAATGGGTTGAGTATGAAAGGCCGATTGAAATGTAGAATGCGTTTTTAGTAGAACCAGACTCCGTTCTTGTTTAATTTTTCCTCCATTCTTCGTGGAGCCCAGTTTAAACTTTTTCTACTTTCTTCACCTCTCCCCACCCTTTACCGAAGAGGTTGAGGTACCTAGCGAGAGCTCCTTCTCTAAATTCCTTCCGTCAGAGAGAAACTTTTTTTTTTGGTCTTTTTTTTATTAGTTATAACCTTGGGTTTTTTTCCCTCTAATTTTCCTGCTTAGTGGAGCGTGAGTTATTTTGTCTGCTGTATTTGGGCTCTTAAAAGTACAAATGTGCTTAAGATTTCTTCAATTTACAAAAATCTTTTCTTAGGTCGGCCACCCTTTCAAGCTGCCTTGTTGCTGCTTTCCCTCTTCAAATCTTATTAACATTTTAAAAAGCTTATTCGTAACAAAAGTAACACATGGTCATTAAAGAACTGCAAACTGGGGCAACATTGAAATTAAAATTCAGTCATTCACAATCCATCTCTAGAGATTGACAAGAGTAGTCTACTTTTCCTGCCTTTGCTTGGTTGGTGGCTGGCCACTCACTTCTTAACCCCTTGTTATCTGGATTTCACTTTCACAAGGAACTATAACCTAATCAATACATTTAAGCACCTTTTTCTAAATCCTTTCCTTGAGCTTTCTGTAACATCTAATATCGACTTCACATTCTTCAGATGCCTCTCTTTGGCTTTCATTCATCTATACATTGCATTTAAACTAATACTCAGGGTGCCAGGGAATAAGATACAACAGATCCTTCCCACATGGAGCTTAGTCTAGTGGAGAAATGCATATTGAAAAATAGTCTCTAGTTAAATATAATTGTGATTTTAATTAAGATGCAGAATATTATAAGAACTTCAAATGGAGACCTGCCTGCTTGTGGTGGACTGGGAAAGGTTCCTTAAAAACGCTTTGTTGGGGGCCGGGCTTGGTGGCTCACGCCTGTAATCCCAGTAGTTTGGGAGGCTGAGGTGGGCAAATCACTGGAGATTGGGAGTTTGAGACCAGCCTGACCAAAATAAAGAAACCCTGTCTCTACTAAAAATACAAAATTAGCTGGGCATGGTGGCACATGCCTGCAATCCCAGCTACTCACTACTTGAAAGGCTGAGGCAGGAGAATTGCTTGAACCTGGGAGGTAGAGGTTGTGATGAGCCGAGATTGTGCCACTGCACTCCAGCCTGGGCAACAAGAGTGAGACTCTTGTCTCAAAATAATAATCATAATAAATGCTTTATTGGAACCCAGGCAAATTTCGAAGGATAAGCAAAAGTTAACTAGATGAAGAGGGGCCTTCTGTGACTTTAAACTGTTTCTCCTTTCCTCTTTAATGTGCATTCTTCAAGTTTCACTTTTCAGGTCACTTTTCTCTACACCTCTAGTCCCTTAGAATTATTGTTCAGGCCGGGCGCGGTGGCTCAAGCCTGTAATCCCAGCACTTTGGGAGGCCGAGGCGGGTGGATCACAAGGTCAAGAGATCGAGACCATCCTGGTCAACATGGTGAAACCCCGTCTCTACTAAAACTACAAAACATTAGCTGGACATGGTGGCGCGTGCCTGTAGTCCCAGCTACTCAGGAGGCTGAGGCAGGAGAATTGCCTGAACCCAGGAGGCGGAGGTTGCGGTGAGCCGAGATTGCGCCATTGCACTCCAGCCTGGTTAACAAGAGTGAAACTCCGTCTC
>NW_022437143.1:687945-696151 GCF_009761245.1 Sapajus apella | reverse complement strand
AAAAAAAAAAAAAAAAAAAAAAAGAATTATTGTTCAGGCCTTTCTGTCGGAATAATTCTCAATTCTTTGTTCTTTATTTCTCTTCTGAATCTTGTGTTTTTTTCAGTTGCTTTATGCATATCTGTACCTGATTGTTCTGGTCCAAACTGAGCTTCTTTTCCTTAGCAAACTTGTGTCTTTGGTGTTCTTTATTTCTGTTGATGTCATACCAAACCCAAACCTTTTCCCATTGCTTTATATCTTGTTTGTAGCCGACATCTGTTGATTCTATTTTATAACTCTTCTGCTCTCTATTCCTGCTATGGGACAATTCTGAATTCATATTGGTATCATTGTAGTAGTCACCATTGGTGACTTACTACATTGACACGTTGGTGTCACCAGTAGTGACTACTACTTTTTTCTGGAGAGAACTTTGAATAACACTTCATTTTTTTTTTGTCTCTGTTGCCCAGGGTGGAGTGCAGTGGCGGGATCTCGGCTCACTGCAACCTCTGCCTCCCAGGGTCAAGGGATTCTTCTGCCTGAGCCTCCTGAGTAGCTGGGACTACAGGCGTGTACCATGGTGCCTGGCTAATTTTTGTATTTTTAGTAGAGATGGGGTTTCATCATATTGGCCAGGCTGGCCCTGAACTGCTGACCTTGGCCTCCTGAAGTGCTGGGATTATAAGTGTGAGCCACCGTGCCCGGCTTCAGCTTTTTTAAATAGCTGTTGGATTGTGTAGATTTTCTGTTTCTCATGTGAATTTTAATGTTTCATGTTTTTTTCAGAAATTTATTTTCAAATCTAGTGTTATTTGGCTTTCACATAGCTCTCCGCCCCCACCCCCACCCCCTAACTCTGAATCAAGTTCTCATCCCGCTTGGACTAATGTTATGATTTTCTTGCCTTCGCTTTTCTCCTTTATCTAGTTTATCTTACACATTTCTGCCTAAATTAATCTTTAAGCTCAGTTCTTACCAATTCTCCACTCTGAAGTTTCCAAGGTCTTCTGTTAAATGCAATCTTTTCTGTGGTATTTGCCTCAGATTTAACTTGTTATTTTTTTTTTGAGATGGAGTCTCGCTGTATCGCCCAGGTTGGAGTGCAGTGGGTATGACCTTTTAAAGCGTAAACTTTTTTTTCTTTTTTTTTTTTTTTTTTGGGTTGGGCTTTCGCGCCTTGCCCCCAGCGTAAAGTTTTTAAGTGTGATCTTGGGTCACTGCAACCTCCGCCTCCTGGGTTCAAGCAATTCGCCTGCCTCAGTCTTCCAAGTAGCTGAGACTACAGGTGCATGCCACCACACCGGGCTGATTTTGTTTTTTTGTATTTTTGTATACTTCTTTTAGGCGGAGTTTTGCTCTTGTTGTCAAGGCTGGAGTGCAATGGCTCGATCTTGGGTCACTGCAACCCCTGCTCCCCCAGGTTCAAGCGATTCCCCTGCCTCAGCCTCCTGAGTAGCTGGGATTACAGGAACCTGCCACTGTGCCTGGCTCAAATTTTTTTTGTATTTTTAGTAGAGATGGGATTTCACCACCTTGGCCGGGCTGGTCTGGAACTCCTGACCTTGTGATCCGCCAGCCTCGGCCTCCCAAAGTGTTGGGATTACAGGCGTGAGCCACTGCACCCAGCAACAATGCCTTATTCTTATCTCTCAGTTTTTGCTCCCTGCACATGTTCTCCCCTTCCTCCACTTCTCCTGGGTTGTTGCTTATACTATTTACTTGGACTGCATCTATGGCCAATTGTCATGTTTCCAAGTCTTACCCATTCTTGAAGGTCCTTTTCAAATTCCACCTTTTTTTTGGCATACAGTTTTTAAAATCTAATATTTTATTGTATGTGTTTTAAAAAATTAGCTTTTCTGGGTGCAGTGGCTCAAGCGTGTATTCCCAGCACTTTGGTAGGTTGAGGTGGGCAGATCACCTGAGGTCAGGAGTTCAAGACCAGCCTGGCCAACGTCGTGAAACCTCGTCTCTACTAAAACTACAAAAATCAGTTGGACGTCGTGGCAGGTGCCTGTAATCCCAACTACTTGGGAGGCTGAGGCAGGGGGAATTGCTTGAACTGGGAAGGCAGAGGTATAATATGTGCAAGTTAAAAGTGCAGTTCCATGTTTGTTCTTTTCTAGCAGGTGTTTTTTTTTTTTTTTTTTTTTTTTTTTTTTGACAGAATCTCCCTCTGACAGCCAAGCTGGAGTGCGGTGGCATGATCTTCATCTCAGCTCACTGCAACCTCTGCTTCCCGGGTTCAAGCGATCCTCCTGCCTCAGCCTTCCAAGTAGCTGGGATTATAGGTGCCTACCAGCATGCCTGGCTAATTTTTGTGTTTGTAGCAGAGGTGGGGGTTTGCCACGTTGGCCAGCCTGGTCTCAAACTCCTGACCTCAGATGATCCACCTGCCGTGGCCTCCCAAAGTGCTGGGATTACAGAGATGAGCCACAGTGCCTGGCCTTTATAGCAGTTTCTGTACAAAGATTAGTTCCACTACTGGTTTGCAGGCTGAGTCTGTAACTGACTGCGTATTAAAATGAATAAATGAGGAAAGGCTCCTGTCTAGCCTAGCAGTAGCTGTTGAACTGTCCTGATCTGACTGTTGGATCTTAGGAACAGTGAATGATGGAGAGAAAGGAAGATGGGTTTCCTAGCACACTAAATTTTGGAGTAGAAACCATTTCTTCTCCTTTTCTACTTTCCCACCTTTTACTAGATTTTTGGCTTGTCTTTTTAACATAACAAGGTCTGTATTGACTAGGTTGGACAAACTTTTTAACAAGATTAAATATTGAGTTGCATTGAGGTATGTCCATTGTAAGATCACTGTGATATTACAGACCACTTATAAAGAAAATATGCTTTTAGTTGTAAGAAGCCATTGATTGTAAGATGTACCCCAATTCCAGAGATGCTAAAATATGAAAAATGGATGTATCTTAGAATTGATGAATAGGATTTCTCTCCCTAATCAAAGCTCTTGGATGTGTTTTTTGAAAAGAGCACTAGTTAGGGGGCTTAGGGAGATCAGAACATCAGTAGACTCCATCTCAGGGTGGGCCTTGTGGTCCCTAAGCCAAGTTCATATGGGCAGTTTAATATAGAACTAATGAATAGACATTGAATAGATGAGTAAATTTGAATAGACATTGAATAGGTGAGTAAATTATTTGTATCTTTTATTTACTCTGATGTTGTACACTTTGTTACTCTTTTATAATTTTATGTTTCTGACTAGCCTTATTTGTTTATTTTTTTTTTGAGATGGAGTCTTGCACTGTTGCCCAGGCTGGAGTGCAAAGGCATGATCTCAGCTCACTGCAACCTCTGCCTCCTGGGTTTATGTGATTCTCCTGCCTCAGCTTCCCATGTAGTTGGGATTACAGGCGCATACCACCACACCCGGCTAATTTTTTGTATTTTTAGTAGAAACGGGATTTCATTATGTTGGCCAGACTGGTCTCAAACTCCTGACCTTGTGATCTGCTGGGCCTCGGCCTCCCAAAGTGCCGGGATTAGAGGTGTAAGCCACCTGGCCCAGCTTTTTTGAGGTGGAGTTTCTCTCTTGTTGCTCAGGCTGGAGTACAGTGGCGCCAGGGATTACAGGCATACACCACCATGCCTGACTAATTTTGTGTTTGTAGTAGAGATGGGGCTTCTCCGTGTTCGTCAGGATGGTCTCGAACTCCTGACCTCAGCTGATCTGCCCGCCTCGGCCTCCCAAAGTGCTGGGATTACAGATGTGAGCCACTGTGCCTGGCGAGCCTTCCTTTCTTATGGCACAGATTTGTTATACCATTGAAGTGTGGAACAGTGGAGCTTGGCTCTTGCTCCAGGTGTATACTTATGAAAGAGGACAGGGGCGTGCTGGATGTAGGGATAAAATATTATAACCAGATTTGCAGTTAAGGGGATTAATTACATGTTGGAAAATCATTTTGAAGAGAGGAAGACTGGAGATATTCAAACTTGTAGGAAGGTCTTTCTGGGCTGGCCCAGATTAAACCTATTTATGCCTAGTGTTCCATTATCGGAACGCTAAGCATGTGGGAGTTATTTATATCCTGCTTAAGGTCATCGCCAAGATCTGATTGCAACAATTCAAAAAATTGCAACCTCAGGCATAAATGTATTAAGATAGTGGCAGATAATTAGGACCTGGAATGGACAGGAAGTGATAACTAGCTATGGATGAGAGATGGAATGGGATTGGCAAGAACAATGCCTGGATTTCTCGCTTGAAAGGCAGGGTAGATGCTGGTGACTGAGATGAAAAATGTGGAGGGATAGCCGGTTTGTGGAAGAAAATAGTATTGGTTCGATCACACGGAGTTTGAGGTGTCTGAAACAACCAAGTAGAGATTTCCACTTGGCAGTTGTCTGTATGAGTCTGGGGTTTGACAGAGATTTGTAATGGAGGCAGGCATTTGGGAATCATGGCTGTATAGATTTTATATTCCAACAGTGGGAATTGGGTGGCTTTCTCAAGTGAGTCTTGCTTGCAAGTGACAACCCTAACTGAGTTTAAAGGAGGGAAAAGCTTCTCCCTGCTAACCCTCATCATTTTGAAAGGTCTAGAAATAGACGTGGCTGGACCTAAGTGCTCAAATGTGGTGGAATTGAGGTTGCCTTCTCTGTTCTTCACTTTGGTGGTCTCATTTCATCAGGTGCATTTATCTGGCAGAGGAAGACCACTGGTAGCTCTAGGCTTATATGAGCCAGACTGCTATGGAATCAGGAGGGGAAAAGGGAACCTCATTTTGGGGTACATCTAGTCTGTTTTCCGGAGAGATCCTTATTGGGTCTATATAGAGGATGGGGTGCCGTGGTTGGCCAGGCCTGGCTCACATACTCACTGGAGCAGTCTGGGAGCTGTTTCAATACGGCAACTGATTGTCTTTCTGGAACCATTCTGGGATGGGCAAGTGGTAGTTCTCCAACGAAAAGATGATCCTGGACAGGCAAACAACATAAATCCACTATCTTTTGGTTCTTAATCTTTTTAAAAGGTCATTCTTTTAGAATCTGAAGAAAAATATACAAATAAGATTTCACAGTTATACTGTAGACCTCACATCAGGAAGTCCTTGTATGGTCTAGTGAAGAGCCTAAAACAGAGCCTTGATAATCTTTTTTTTTTTGAGATTGAGTCTTGCTCTGTTGCCCAGGACGGAGTGCAGCCTCCATCTCCACTGCAGCCTCTGCATCCCGGATTCAAGCAATTCTCCTACCTCAGCCACCCGAGTAGCTGGCGCCTGCCACCATGCCTAGCTCCTTTTTCTATTTTTAGTAGAGACAGGATTTTGCCACGTGGGCCAGGCTGGTCTCAACTTCTGACCTCAGGTGATCCACCTGACTCGGCCTCGCAAAGTGCTGATACTGTTACAGGCGTGAGTCACTGTGCGGCCAGATTTGAGAAATTTCAACTTAAGGCCTGGGTAGAGAAGATAGACATTAAATAATTACCTAGTTGTAGTTATGTTAAGATCTATGAAAAGGAAGTCTAGGGAGTGTTACTGATAAGGGAAGCTGGTCTGTCTAGGATGCAGGTACTTTGGAAGGCTTTCCTGAGAAGGTAGCCTGCAGAGTGAGACCTTAGGCGAGAAAGGACAGAAAGACTATTTTTGGAAGTATTCAGTAGTAGTTAAAGCGAGCAGGTTTTGCAGCTTTTTAAAAATTATAAAAGCAGTACATCTGTTGTGGATAATTTGGGAAATATAAAAAGCTGTACAGCAGCAGAATGATTACATTTCAGTTTCTAATTTTTTATAAATAATGTCTGATACTGGTTTTACTACTGAGTACCTGTGCAGTCTTGGATGTCCCACTAACCCAATCCGAATCTTCGTTTCTTTATCTTAAAAAGTAAAAGGGACATGGTGAACTTTAAGGTCATTTTTCTGCGAAAAAAAGAAAGAAAATCCCATGACTTGCAGCACAGTTCACTGCCAAAATTGAAGGTCATATAAAGCCTTTTGTACTAATGACATCACTGGACTTCTGACTTTTGGCTGAAAAATCACTGCCAGCCCTGGCAGTCCTTGCAAGTACCAGAGGGAAGAAGGCCTATGCCAGTGGTGCGCTTCCTGTATCCTGCTTTCTTATCTCCTTTTTCCAGCATTAATTTTTCTTTCTTTAGCCTTTGGGTAAAGTATTGAAATGTTGAGAATATAGACTGTCTGTTTTGAAGGTGAAAAACCTATAGGAGACTTGGATAGTTTTTTTTTTTTTTTTTTGAGACGGAGTTTCACTCTTGTTACCCGGGCTGGAGTGCAATGGCACAATCTCGGCTGACCGCAACCTCCGCCTCCCGGGTTCAGGCAATTCTCCTGCCTCAGCCTCCTTAGTAGCTGGGATTACAGGCACGTGCCACCATGCCCAGCTAATTTTTTGTATTTTTTTTAGTAGAGACGGGGTTTCACCATGTTGACCAGGATGGTCTCGATCTGTTGACCTCGTGATCCACCCGCCTCGGCCTCCCAAAGTGCTGGGATTACAGGCTTGAGCCACCGCGCCCGGCCGACTTGGATAGTTTTGATACCGTCTTATGTATATTAAAATTTGTAGGTGAGTTTCTTATTAGTAATTAAAATGCTTTGTAATATATTTCAAGAGTATACGGTCTTGAGTGTTTTAAATTTGTATTTAAGAATATTTTAGATTCCTGGGTTAAGGAAGCTCTTGTTAGGAAATGTTAAATGCAGTTAAATTTTGGTGAGGCTCCTAATGTCTGCATTTTTCAAGAATTCATTTAAAAATGTCATAAAATAAAAATATTTCACTGGTAACTATTCAGAAGTATCTTAAATGTTCACCAAATCAACGAAATACAATCACTGGGTGACAGATTATTCTTTCTGTCTTCATTTTATAATCCTTTTCTTTTTTCTTTTTTTTTTTTTTCTTTTTTTGAGATGGAGTCTCACTCTGTCACCTAGGCTGCAGTGCCCTGGTACAATCTCTGCTCACTGCAACCTCTCTGCCTTCCGGGCTCAAGTGATTCTCCTGCCTCAGCCTCCCAAGTAGCTGGGATTACAGGTGCCTGCCACCACGCCCGGCTACATTTTTTGTATTTTTAGTAGAGAAGGGGTTTCACCATCTTGGTCAGGTTGGTCTTGAACTCCTGACTTTGTGATCCACCCGCCTCAGCCTTTCAAAGTGTTGGGATTACAGGCATTAGCCACCGTGCCCGGCCTGTAATCTTTCATGTAATAAAAGTGTGGGGGAATAATTGCATGTTGAATTTGTATGTGTATCTTAGCAAAAACTGTTACTATTTCTGAAATAGTGCTTCGGTCATCATCCCTTTTTATTAAATATTTTCCTCTGGTTTCTTATTTGCTTACAATAGAAAATCTAAAATACCTCCGACTGGTCTCCTGCTCTGGCCAAGTCAGCCTTTTAGGCTTTGTTTACTTTCCTACTATTTTATCAGCCTAAGTCACCTAAATATCCAATTCTGGGTTTGGGTTCAGAATCTTTAGACCTATACTGTTCACTTCAATAGCCGCCACTACATGTGGCTGTTGAAGACTTGAATTGTGGCTACTCTAAGTGTGAATTACATACCAGATTTTGAAGATAGTACCAAAAAGATGTAAAATATCTCATGCTTTTAAAATACTGGTTATATAGTGAGGTGGTACTGTTAGGGATACATTGAATTAAAGAAATATATTAAAACTGATTTTGGCTGGGCATGGTGGCTCACGCCTGTAACCCCAGCACCGTGGGAGGATTGCTTGAGCCCAGCAGTTTGAAGCCAGCCTGGCCAATGTGGTGAGACCTTGTCTCAATTAAAAAAAACAAAACTGATTTCATTTGATTCTTTTTACTTTTTTAATGTGGCAACTAGAAAGTTTAAACTTTAAAATTACACATCATATTGGACAGTACTGCCTTTGACTTTCCTTTCCCTGATTCTTTGCCCATCAGAATGCTTTAAAATCTAGTATAGATCCTCACCAGGGCACGGTGGCTCAGGCCTCTAATCCCAGCACTTGGAGGCAGAGGTGGTCGGATCACTAGGTCAGGAGTTCAAGACCAGCCTGGCCAACGTGGTGAAACCCTGTCTCTACTGAAAATACAAAAAAATTAACTGGGTGTGGTGGTGCGCGCCTGTAATCCCAGCTACTCAGGAGGCTGAGGCAGGAGAATCACTTGAACCTGGGAGGTGGAGGTTGCAGTGAGGCAAGATCACGCCACTGCACTCCAGCCTGGGTGACAGAGGGAG
>NW_022437143.1:645543-657945 GCF_009761245.1 Sapajus apella | reverse complement strand
CCTTTCTTTACTTTCTCTCTCTCTTTTCCTTCCTCCCCTCCCCCCCCTTGTTCTGTTGCTCAGGCTGGAGTGCAGTGGTGCGATTTTTGCTCACTGCACTCTCCACCTCTGGGTTTAAGTTTTTTTCCTGCCTCAGCCTCCCTGAGTAGCTGGGACTGCAAGTGCGTGCCACCACGTCTGGCTAATTTTTTATTTTATTTTATTTTTTGCTAGAGACGGGGGTTTCACCACATTGGCCAGGCTGATCTCAACCTCCTGACCTCAAGTGATCCTCCTGCCTTGAACTCCCAGAAGTACTGGGATTATAGGCGTGAGCCACTTTGCCCAGCTGTCATTAAAATTTTACCTTTAATGTTAATTATTGTCAGATCTTTAATGTTTGCCATTTAAATCAATTGTATACTGCTAAAAATTGTAATGGTAATTGAATTCAAAATAATTTTTTGAACACTTAGAAGCTTTATGGTCAAAGGAAATTTAAATATTTTTTCCATTTAAACATCAGATAGACAGGGTGCAGTGGCCCAAGCCTGTAATCCCAGCACTTTGGGAGGCCAAGACAGGAGGATTACTTGAGCCCAGGAGTTTGAGACTGGCCTGGGCAACATAGGGAGACCCTGTCTCTGCAAAACAAACAGAACTTCAGACATGTGTGACTGAACGACTAGTAAGGCTTTCAAGCACTAGCAATTATGATATGTGGGGCAAATGTAATGGAAATATGAGTTCAAGGAGGAAAATATGCTGTGAAAGTTTCATTTTAAAATGGATCATGGTGAGTGTCAGATCACAATTGTATTTGGATTCTGTTGAAGAGATTTAAGGTTGATATTACAGTGACTTTGCTAAATAATATAGCTCTTCTGTGCTCTGTTTCCTCATATATAAACGGGATAATAATGGTACCTAAAGCATGGACTAATTTATTATGTCTAGTGCAGCTTCTTGGCAAATACTCTGAACTATTGTCAGTGTTTCACATTCTGTTTAATAGTCCACTGCCTTGTTTCTTTCTGGTAAGTCTTCTGCCTTATGCAGGTTTTTCTCCGGCTACTGTGTGTCCTTTTTTCATTCTCCTGATCTACACCCCTCCCTTAGCCCCCTTTTCCCCTTCCCCCCAATACGGTGGTGTGGATAAGGCAAAAGAAAGTTGGATTTATGTTTTGGAATTTCAAGGCTTTGTATTTACAGTTGACTTGTTAGGAGAAGAGAAGGCAGAATTAAAAAATACAGCATTGGGTCAGAATATCATTAAGCAATAAGATCACGTAGACTTGTATAGGGAAAGGCACCTGTGTTTTTATTTCATCTGTACTGGTGACAGGATTGCTCATTGATAGATGTTTTTTGTATTTTTTTTTGGAGAGGTGGAGTTTTGCTCTTGTTGCCCAGGCTGGAGTGCAATGGCACAGTCTTGGCTCACTGCAACCTCCCCCCATCCCCTACCCCGTTCAAGTAATTCTCCTGTCTCAGCCTCCCGAGTAGCTGGGATTATAGGCGCATGCCACTATGCCCAGCTGATTTTTGTATTTTTAGTAGAGAGTGGGTTTTTCCATGTTGGTCAGGCTGGTCTCGAACTCCTGACCTCAGGTGATCTGCCCACCTTGGTCTCCCAAAGTGCTGGGATTACAGGCGTGAGCCACCCCACCCAGCCTGACAGATACTTTTTAAAAAATAGTATAAGACCGTCAATTGTGTAGTGTAGTTCGTGTATTTTCTGTTGTTACTGTAACAAATGACCATACCTTCCGTGGTTTATAGAGCACAGATTTACTATCTTATGGTTCTACAGGTCAGAAGTCCAACACAGGCCTCACCGGGCTAAGATGGAGGTGTCTACAGGGCAGTGTTCCTTTCGGGAAGTTCTAAGGAAGTATGGATTCTGTGCCTCTCAGCCTCGAGGCCGGCTGCATTCCTGGCTCAGGTTCCCCTTCCCGTTCACCTTCACAGTCAGCAAGGTCGCATGGCTCTGACCTGGTGTCATCTCTTTCCCGCCAGACCTAGAAGGAGTTACCTGCTTTTAAGGACCATGTGAGTCGATTGGTCCCAACAGGCTCATTCAGGATAATCGCCCCATCTCGACCCCTCAAGCTAGGAATCTGCCTATTCAATTTTTTAAATTTAAACTTAAATTTTTTATTTTACTTAACAGACACCCCGACCAAGGAATACTTCAGCTCCCCACCCCCCACACCCCACCCCCGCGGTTTCTCTTACCTTGGTATGTCCCGACCAAAGAGTCACCGCCCCCGCCTTCAGAGCTTCTCTTCTCTTGGTCTGCCCGACTACGGTGCGGGCTCCCGCTCCTTTCCTTCCTTGGTTTGTCTCGACCACCAAGGAAATACTTTGCTGGCTCCTGGACGTTTCCTTCCTCGGTGTGTGCACAGAATTGCATGGTCTCCGCTGTATGTGAGGATCCTTTACCTTAGGTCGCCCGAGTTTCCGCGTTGCTGAGAGAACGGGCTTATCACACCGGGTCAGTACCGACTTTGCCCTTGGGAGGCCGCAGCAATGAGGCGGGGGCGAGGGGCACGGGGGGAGGGGGGCGCCTCTCCTCACGAGAGAGAACCAGAGACCACCTCCGGAGGGGAATGGGGTCCCTGTATGGGCCACTAAGATTGTAACCGCAGGCCAGTTTCGGCGTCGCTGGGAATACGGGCCTATTGCACCTGGTCAGTCCTGACTTCACCCAGGAGGCCGCCGCGCAGTGGGGGAGGGGGCGGCCATCCTCAGGAGAGAACCAGAGACTGCCCCCGGAGGGGAATGGGGTCCTCGGAGGGGCCGCCAAGATTGTAAGTAGAATTTTCGGTGCCGCAAAAGAAGTAGCACTGGAATATAAATTTCCTCGGCAAGGCAATTTACTTCTGTAGAAGGGTGTGGCTGACAAGTGGAACAATGGCGAGTGCACCCTTCTTAGAAGTAAATTGCCTTGCCGAGGAAATTTATATTCCAGTGCTACTTCTTTTGCCACACCGATTAACGTGTGTGATCCCCTAACTCACACGGCTGTTGTGAAGATTGAATTAAGTCCTCAGGTTAGAGTGCTTTTTGAAATATATAAAAAGGATGTAAAATTGTGTTGGTATTTAGAATGGCTTTTAAGATTTTTCTCAGCTGGGCGCAGTGGCTCACGCCTGTAATCCCAGCACTTTGGGAGGCCAAGGCGGTGGATCATGAGGTCCGGAGTTAGAGACCAGCCTGGCCAAGATGGCGAAACCCCGTCTCTACTAAAGGTACAAAAATTAGCTGGGCGTGGCGGGCACCTGTAGTCCCAGCTACTGGGGAGGCTAAGGCAAGAATTGCTTGAACACGGGAGACAGAGGTTGCAGTGAGCCGAGATTGCACCATTGCATTCCAGCCTGGGCAACAGAGCGAGACTCCAACTCAAAACCAAAAAATTAATTAATTAAAAAAAATTTTTTTTTTGGTCAATGGTGAGAAAGTTCAATGCATTCTTTGATACCTGCGTAGCAAATATTTTTAGGTTTCTGTTCCTTTCCAGATTTTCGGATTCACATATTTCCTTTATTCAATTAAGGCAAGTGAAAAGATAATATGGGAATTAAAAGTACTGTACATAACTTCTGTGATTCTCATAGCTAGTAGGATTTAAAATTCAAATTTATCAAGATAATTTTTAATCTTCATTATTTTTTCTGTAGACTTCTTAGGAGCTATATTTGTTGTAGAAGCAAAATAAATGCTAAGTCCACCTTGTATTAGTAAAAATTTTTCTTAAATCCTGAGCTACATTTAAAGTATTGGTTAGTAGACAGTTTACTCAGATAGTGATTCATTTATAATCGGCTTGTCTAAATACTCAGTGTTTGACAAAAATATCCACTGTATGTTAAGCAAAAACCGTATTTAAAAAGTGATTTGATTTTTTTTCTTATGCTGTAATAGTGAGAGATCTTTTTGCCTTAAGCAGCACAAAGATGCCATTTTAGGAGATTAAAGTACTTTCTAGAAGTTGCTATGAAGGACAGAGGGAAAAGAGATCAGGTTACACATTCTTTGTTCCAGAGCCTACCACTGCACAAGTTCGGAGAAGCAATAGTGAGGCTAGAGTATGTCTTTGCCACAATGTCTTCAACCCTTCCTCCGAATGGGGGCAGAGGGAATTAGGAAGTTTTCCTAACAGAACCCCAAAGAGTACCATTTTGCTTAAATACTCTTAAAAGTTGCCACTTATATTTTTAAGGCTTTATTTTTTTCTAATTTAGCATTTCAAATAAGCCAAATAATTATTTCTTTGTATATTCAGAGATATTTTTAAAAATATTTTCTTTGAGAGCTGAAAGATCATAGTTTAATAGTGCAGTTAAACATCAATTTATCTCAAATTTGATATTGAGTGAAATTTAAAGAGTATTTTAAATTATATGTTGAGGGAAAAAATAACTTTCTTGCACAAAATGGCATGAATTACATTGTGTGTTTCGGAAGCATAGTGGTAAAAAGTCCCTGATACAGTAACATTATTTCTTTTGTTCTGTTTCCTTGCTACTCTTAGATAAATGAAGAGTTTAAAAAGAATTTTCATATAAAAGCGGTCATAAAATCCCAGTGCCATATTCTGAACGTTAATTTGACTATGTTGTAATTTTTTCCAGTTGGTTTTAGTTAGAATATAAGCTTTTTTTTAAACCTTTAAGGAATAATCTAAACAATTTAGGTTATTAAAGTTTAAATATATTTCATAAATATGTGTTTATAAATGCAATTGGTCTCTTTTCTGAGGGTTTAGGAAGTTTAAGCATTATTTATAAGCAATTTGTAAATACCTGTTAAACATTATTTGGCCATTAAGAAATACACCATTTTTTTCTCACTTGTAGGTCATTTTAAGTATTAATAATGTTCATCAGTTTGCTTACTACCCTTCTGAAGAAAGTCACCATAATTAGCAGAATTATATCACATAAATTTAGGCACATTTGTGTCTTTTTTTAGAGTATTTTGAGAGTAAGTACTACATATATTTTTTCTTTCCTTGTTTTTTCTTTTTTGGTTTTTTGAGACACGGTCTGTCTCTGTTGCCCAGGCTGGAGTGCAGTGGCATGATCTCAGCTCACTGCAACCCCCACCTCCTGGACTCTAGCGATCCTCTCACCTCAGCCTCCCAAGTAGCTGGGACCAGCTCACGCCACCACTCCCAACTAATTATTTTTTGTAGAGACAGAGTTTTGCCATGTCGCCCACACTGACGTACTCTATTTTCTTAACAGAATGTTGTCCAGTGCACTTTTTCCAAAAGATGAAAGGTATAGCCAATAAAAGTTTGTGGTTGAATATTGGGGCTTGATGTTTTGTTTTGTCCTGTTCCTAAACGTTTTATTTTCTCTAGCTCTTGTGCTTTAGTCCTAATTTATTAACAAATTTTTTGCCCAATAATTTGATTTTATACTTGGCATTCTGTATTGTGACTCCAATTTTTCTTCTCAGTTTATATACTCTTATTTTTCTTTTCTTTTTTTCTGTTTTGAGATGGAGTCTTGCTCTGTTGCCCAAGCTGGAGTGCAGTGGCATGATCTCGGCTGACTGCAATCTCTGCCTCCCAGGTTCAAGTGATTCTCCTGTCTCAGCCTCCAGAGTAGCTGGGATTACAGGTGCCCGCCATCATGCCTGGCTAATTTTTGTATTTTTAGTAGAGATGGGGTTTTACCATGTTGGCCAGGTTGGTCTTGGACTCCTGACCTCAAGTGATCCGCACGCCTCAGCTTCCCAAAGTACTGGGATTACAGGTGTGAGGCACCCCATCTGGTCAGAATTTGAACTTTTAATTCTTCAAATTGTATGGCATTTTCAGGTACCATCAAGGGCTTTTCTTCTGTACTTCTATGTGTTCAAATATGGACCTTATTCCAAAAAGATTGAGTTATGGTTCCCTGTAATGTCAAGAAGTCTGTTAATGCATGAGACGTGTAAGATGTTTAAAAGTAACTGTTAAGAATTGGGTTGGTTGCTGTAGGATATTGTCATTTAAAATATTAAGTGAATATATATTTAAAAATTAGATGTAGGTAAACCTCAGAAGTAGGAAAATGGAGATAAATCTTAGGAGAGATTTTTGAATCTTTTACTTAGGAATGTGTTCAAAACATTGTCTATTTGCTATTCATTATTATTTTGATACATTAATTGCCAGTGAGATTGAGACATTTTTGACACATCCTCTTCATTTAAGGCCATGGAAGTTTTATATCATTCTTATATATATTTGTAAGACTTTTAGATGTATTCCTTTTTTAGTACAATTTGTTTTTACTAGGGGATTATGACTCATTTTGGCACTTTGCTTTTGTAGCTTCCTACCATATGACATTTTATATTTTTGCAAAAACTGAGTAATTAGACCATTCATCACAATTTCCATACTTAAAAAACTAATGTTACGTTTTTACATGTTACCAATAAAAGGAACATTTTAACCATTTGATAAATGCTATTAGTTTTGTCTGTTTCTTATTTTTATAAATATATAATTTGCTTTAATTATGTACATATTCCTTGAGCCTTAGAACTTAAATCCTGATAAGAATTTTACTTTTTAAAATACCTAAGTTTATTATTTGTGTGTGTCTTACAGAAAAATACATGGCTTTTAAAAGATCAAATTTAAAGACTTAAACATAGAATCTCTAGGACATATAAAATATGAATAGAACTGTGTATTTGTAAGATTTACTAATGTAAGCCTTCAGGCCTCATAATATCTTAAAGGAACAGCTTCAGTGTAAGAGAGCAGTTTGTCTTTCTACCTTTCCAATTATATTGAGATTTTGCCTAGTATGTAAAAACACTTTGGTGAAAGCTATCCAGCGGGTCCTGTTTTAAATCTCCTTTGTTACACTTATGATTACTTTCAGATCTGTTTCCATTCTCAAAAACTGTAAGCTCATGAGAGTGGGGAATGCGACTTGTTTTACTGCACTGTGCCTTGTCTACCACGTGTGTTCAGTATTTGTGTCAGTAGTCAGTGCTATTCCTTTAGTCCTCCTTACGTTAATAAAAAAGCTTTGGTTTTTGCAAGGCTTTGTTTTTAGAGTTTCTGAAAAGGAACATATTAACCAAAAACAAGAGGTGACTTCAATTTTACTTGTCTTGAAAATAACTGACTACTAAAGCACTTTCAAGAAACAGTGAAATTGGAGAACTTGAGGAGTTAAAGTTTTAGCTATTTTTTTCAAAGGATATGGTCTTTCAAAATCTTCACTTTGCATTTTTGTAATTGTGGTTTAAGATGGTTGTAGTTATCCTTGATTGATGATACCTATCAAAAGGCAACCCTAACCAACCCTTTCTGCTGGACTCTGAATGCCGAGAAACAAAAACTGAGAATTTTGTGAGCTATTACAAGTCATCTGTAAAATGAGGTAATAATATCGACTTTACAAGGTAATTTAGACTTTTGTGAAAACGAGAACGTGAAAATGCTTAGTAATGTGGTAATGTGCAGGTGCTCTACAAATGTTGACTATCATACTTCTCTGGATATAACTATCTTTTTCCACATGTAATTGTAAATTATTTTATTTTTTTGAGACAGAGTCTTGCTTTGTCACCAGGCTGGAGTCAAGTGGTGTGATCTTGGATCACTGCAACCTCTCACTCCTCGGCTCAAGTGATCCTCCCACCTCAGCCTCCTGAGTAGCTGGGACTACAGGCGCACATCCTCACACCTGGCTAATTTTTGTATTTTTGAGATGGGGCTTTACCTTGTTGCCCAGGCTGTCCTGAACTCTGGGCTCAAGCGATTCACCCACCTCGGCCTCCGAAAGTGCTGGGATTACAAGAGCAGTTATAAATTTAAAGTGAATTTCTTTCCCATCCCAAACCAGTCTCAAAATGCAAATATTGTAAATTACTTTTAAAAAGAGAGATGTTTGGTAGTCTTTTAACTTTACTTTGAGTCTTTAAGTAGGTGTATCATAGAAAAATTTAATGTATCTCTGCTTGGAGGGAAGAATTACCTAAAAACAAGAAAAAGAATAACAGGTGAACCATGATTCTTTAACATACAGGTTGCAAACTAGTGACCTGTCAGTTGGATTTGGCCTGTAGGCATATATTTGGCATATAATGTAATTTTTAAAAAATCAGTGGCCAACAATTGAAAATTGAGAGAATTTTCAAAAGAAAATGCAGATTTCTGACTCATCTTGAAAAATGGTAAGATGGGTAGCACAGGCCCTGTCTGTATTCCCAGTAGCAGCCCTCAGTGGAGCTAAGTAGACGGTCCTCCCTGACATCCCCCCAGCTCTCAGGTGGCACTTAGTTGCCATCACTCACTGCATTTGCACTGTTTTTCATATAGTGAGCCAAGGGGGGAGTGACAATTCTCATGTCCCTGTTAAGAGAGGGAAACCTAAAATAAGGCCATTTGGGTTTTGTTTTGTTTTGTTTTGTTTTGTTTTGAGATGGAGTTTGGCTCTTGTTGCCCAGGCTGGAGTGCAATGGCATGATCTCGGCCGACTTCAACCTCTGCCTTCCGGATTCAAGTAACTTACCTGCCTCCGCCTCCCGAGTAGCTGGGATTACAGGCATGTGCCACTATGCCCAACTAATTTTCTATTTTTAGTAGAGATGGGGTTTCCCCAGATTGGTCAAGTTGGTCTCGAACTCCCAAGCTCAGGTGATTCACCTACCTTGGCTTCCCAAAGTGCTAGGATTACAGGTGTGAGCCACTGTGCCCTGCCCTTTTTTCTTTTTCCTTTGAGATGGAGTTTTGCTCTTGTCGCCCAGGCTGGAGTGCAATGGTGCGATCTCAGTGCACTGCAACCTCTGCCTCCCAGGTTCAAGCGCTTCTCCTGCCTCAGCCTCCCGAGTTGCTAGGTTTATAGGTGCCCACTAACACGCCCAGCTAATTTTTGTGTTTCCACCATATTGGCCAGGCTGATCTTGAACTCCTGACCTCAAGTGATACACCCGCCTTGGCCTCCTAAAGTGCTGGGATTACTGGTGTGAGCCACCGTGCCTGACCAGGCCATCTGTGTTTTAAGAAAAACCGGAAAGCATGTAATTCTTTGTGAAAATAATGAATATTTTTATTTATATCTGTCGAAAGTCCTATTTCTTAGGAGTTAAGACATAATTCATAGCAATTAATGTATGTGAAGAAGATACTTAATAAAAACTTTAGCTAGAAGAGGAATTCATGCATTGGAAGGCATTATTTTAAAATGAGAATAAAATTGGTAACAGTGCTGCAAGGAAAAGAACTTTCATGTACATATGTATGATGGGAAGCTTCCTAAGTGTCTAGAGATAGCAAGAAATTTCTTATGTTTTACATGGCAGTAATTGCAAATATGAGCTTATTTGGAAATATTGTTTGCATAGAATATAAACATATGGGCAGGACAATCTATACTAAAATGCTAAATAATTTCTGGTGAGTCTGACATAAGCTTATTTTTTTAATTCTTTAACTTTTTTTTTTAATGTATTTTTTGAGACAGGGTCTCATTCTGTCACCCGGGCTGGAGTGCGGTGGCGCTATCATGGCTCACTGCAGCCTTGACCTCCCCATGCTCAGGTGATCCTCCCGCCTCAGCCTCCTGAGTGCACCACCATGCCAGACTGATGGTTTGTATTTTTTTGTAGAGATCAGATTTCACCATGTTCCTCAGACTGGTCTTGAACTCCTGGGCTCAAGCCATCCACCCACCTCAGCCTCCCAAAGTGCTGGAATTGTGGGTGTGAGCCACTGTAACCAGCCTGATAGAAGCCTAGAGATGAATATCACCTAGTTAGTCTTGTTTGTATATGGTATCTATGTGAATTTTGACTGTTTCTCCCCTCTCTTCTTTAGTCTTTATTCCCGCCTTTTTTTGGTTCATTCCTATCAGCAAACAATCTCTGGTAGACTTGGTAAGAAAACCCAAGCATTCCCTTAAAAAAAGCTGCTGTCCCCTTCCTTAGCCAGATGCTTCAGGGACGGTCTGCTTGCAACACCTCCTCTCCTCCACCTTCCTTCAGCTGTTTCATCTGCCTAATTCCTATTCTCCTGTCCACCACAGTTTGCATTCCTCACATCATTCTTGTCAGTGTCATTGAGAGCCTCCATGGTCCTGCCCCATCTCCTTTAGTCTCTCAGTAGCATTTGACACACTGGCCTGCCTGTGCCAAATTCTTAGCCACTGTGACTCAACTCTGCATACAGCCTTCCACATCTTTCAGCACAGTCCAGATGGTGGTGAGGTTTGCACCAGTTCAGGGCTGAGGATGGTGTCTTGTTAGCTTATGCCCTTACCCTGAATCGCTTAACTCCTGTGTGCAGTGAGTATCATAACTCTGCCCTTATATACTACATACTATACCCAACATTTTGAGCTAATTTGTGAAAGTATAAAAAATAGGACTTGGACAGTAAAAATAACCCATGTTAAAGAATCTGAACCGTATTAGGAGTACTGTTTGCCTCTATATTGCAATTACAAATACTGGAATGACTATGATGCAGAGGAAAGGGAGAAGAAACAAAGAATTTGATGTGGGATGTCACATTCAAATAAGCAGATTTTTCTCTTTCAGAACATTTGTTTATAACCTAGGTCATTTAACCAGTGGAAGTTCAAGTAGCTCTCAGATCGGCTGGTACAAGCTTGAGGGAGAAAAAACATCCTTACAGATGTTTCTCATTCATTAACATAGAATATTAGCAAAAAAGGTGGGGAAGTTAATTGGGAGCCTAAGGCAGGAGGATTGCTTGAGCCCAGGAGTTGGACACCAGTGCGGACAACATAGTGAGATTCCGTGTCTACAAAAAAGAAAAAGATTAGCCAGGTGTTGTGGCACATGCTTGTTGCCTCAGCTAGGGATCTGCACTCTTACCTGGGCAACAGAGCAAGAGCTGGTCTCAAAAAAAAAAAAAAATCAAGTCCTTTTTTCCTGCATAACTTCCTAATCATAGGAAAAGCCAGTTGTCAAATCAAAGTGAAAAATTGTTTTCTTTAAAATGAAGTCAGATGGGTAGAATAAAATGTAGTGGTGTTACTGCCATAGCCACAGCTCTAAAGCACAACATAATTGTAATAATGTCACAAGCTTACTAAGGTTCCTACATGAAACAGAAGAAAATTAAATTTGGTGTTACTTAATTTTTTAAAGAGACAGCATCTTGCTTTGTTGCCCAGGCTGATCTCAAACTCCTGGCCTCAAGCAGTCCTTGGCTTTCACAGTGTTGGGATTCCAGGCATAAGCCACCTTGCCTGGCCATTACTATTTTTAATAACAATTTACATCAGCCAAATTTTTCTTTATGGTTTCTACTTTTGATGTCAAATTTAGAAATTTCTTTCCTCGTTACAGTAGTGTTTTCCAGTTCTTTTATAGTTTTACATTTTATATTTGAACGTTTTATTTATCTGGAATTAGTTTTGTTGCATGAGGTAAGGATCTAACAATTTTTTCCCCAGATGGTTAGCAAATTCTCTCACCACTTTTTTATTGATTTGAGATGTTGCTTTTATTATATTCTCATATATATTTGGATCTACTTTTGGTCTCGTGACCTGTCTCTTGATAGTGGAATCACGCTGTTTATATGAGTATAGCTTTGTGTGAGGATAGTTGTTTCAAAAGTGAGGATGTTTATTTTTCCAAATGTCTTTAGAAATTTTTGGTCTGATTCTACTTAAAAGCCTGTTAATAATGATTGATTGATTGATTTGATTTGGAGAGGACCACCATCTTTACAGTATATAGTTTACTGTTTCATAAAATGGCATGTCATCTTTCCTGCATCGTCTTTTTTTGACTTTCAGTAAAGTTCTGTGGTTTTTCTCATGTGTGTTATATTTTTTGGGTGCTACTGTGAATGATACTATTTTTCTACTAAATTTTCTAACCAGTTTTGTTAATACATAGACAACTTATTAATTTTTATTAAATTATTCAACATGTTTAACTTTTTCTAATAATTTTTCAGTTTATTCTCTTAGGGGTTTTAAAATATATCATCTTTAAATAATGATAACTGCTAAATAAGTTTTAATATATTCACAATTGGGACTTAGTTACATTAGAAGCATTTATTATGGGATAATGTATGGGTTTGGTTAGTGTTCTATATCACATGGTTTTCTTTCTTTTTTTTTTTTTTTTTTTGAGACAGAGTCTCTATTTCACCCAGGCTGGAGTGCAGTGGTGCTATCCTGGCTCACTGCAGTCTCCACCTCCCGAGTTCAAGTGATTCTCCTGCGTTAACCTCCCGAGTAGCTGGGACTACAGCCATGTGCCAGCATGCTTGGCTAATTTTTATCTTTATTATTATTATTATTATTATTTTTATTTTTATTGCATTTTAGGTTTTGGGGTACATGTGAAGAACATGCAAGGCTTGCATAGGTACACATGTGGCAGTGTGATTTGCTGCCTTCCTCCCCTTCACCTATA
>NW_022437143.1:633310-645443 GCF_009761245.1 Sapajus apella | reverse complement strand
TGTAGTGCTCCTCTCCCTGTGTCCATGTGTTCTCACTGTTCAACACCCACCTGTGAGTGAGAACATTCGGTGTTTGATTTTCTGCTCTTGTGTCAGTTTGCTGAGAATGTTGGTTTCCAGGTTCATCCATGTCCCTACAAAGGACACAAACTCATCGTTTTTGATGGCTGCATAATATTCCATGGTGTATATGTGCCACATTTTCCCTGTCCAATCTGTCATCGATGGGAATTTGTGTCAGTTTCAGGTTTTTGCTTTTGTAAACTGTGCTGCAATGAACATTTGTGTGCATGTGTCCTTATAGTAGAACGATTTATAATCCTTTGGATATATACCCATTAATGGGATTGCTGGGTCAAATGGAATTTCTATGTCTAGGTCCTTGAGGAATTGCCACCCTGTCTTCCCCAATGGTTTAACTAATTTACACTCCCACCAACAGTGTAAAAGTATTCCTATTTCTCCACATCCTTTCCAGCATCTGTTGTCTCCAGATTTTTTAACGATCGCCATTCTAACTGGTGTGAGATGGTATCTCAGTGTAGTTTTGATTTGCATTTCTCTGATGACCAGTGATGATGAGCATTTTTTCATATGTTTGTTGGCCTCTTGTATGTCTTCTTTTGTAAAGTGTCTGTTCATCCTTTGCCCACTTTTGAATGGGCTTTTTTGTTTTTTTTCTTGTAAATTTGTTTTAATTCTTTGTAAATTCTGGATATCAGCCCTTTGTCAGATGGGTAAACTGCAAAAATTTTTTCCCATTCTGTTGGCTGCCGATTCACTCTAATGACTGTTTCTTTTGCCGTGCAGAAGCTGTGGAGTTTGATTAGGTCCCATTTGTCTATTTTGGCTTTTGTTGCCAATGCTTTTGGTGTTTTGGTCATGAAGTCCTTACCTACGCCTATGTCCTGAATGGTTTTGCCTAGATTTTCTTCTAGGGTTTTTATGGTGTTAGGTCTTATGTTTAAGTCTTTAATCCATCTGGAGTTAATTTTAGTGTAAGGTGTCAGGAAGGGGTCCAGTTTCTTCTTTCTGCACATGGCTAGCCAGTTTTCCCAACAACATTTATTAAACAGGGAATCCTTTCCCCATTGCTTGTTTTTGTCAGGTTTGTCAAAGATCGGATGGTTGTAGATATGTTGTGTTGCCTCCGAGGCCTCTGTTCTGTTCCATTGGTCTATATCTCTGTTTTGGTACCAGTACCATGCTGTTTTGATTACTGTAGCCTTGTAGTATAGTTTGAAGTCCAGTAGTGTGATGGCTCCCGCTTTGTTCTTTTTGCTTAGAATTGACTTGGGTATGCGGACTCTCTTTTGGTTCCCTATGAAGTTTAAGGTGTTTTTTCCCAGTTCTGTGAGGAAGGTCATTGGTGGCTTGATGGGGGATAGTGTTGAATCTGTAAATTACTTTGGGCAGTATGGCCATTTTCACAATATTGATTCTTCCTCACCATGAACGTGGAATGTTTCTCCATCTGTATGTGTCCTCTCTTATTTCGTTGAGCATTGGTTTGTAGTTCTCCTTGAAGAGGTCCTTTACGTTCCTTGTTAGCTGTATTCCTAGGTATTTTATTCTCTTTGTAGCAATTGTGAATGGCAATTCGTTCTTCATTTGGCTCTCTTTAAGTCTGTTATTGGTGTATAGGAATGCTTGTGATTTTTGCGCATTGATTTTGTATCCTGAGACTTTGCTGAAGTTGCGTATCAGTTTGAGGAGATTTTGGGCTGAGACTATGGGGTCTTCTAAATATACAATCATGTCGTCTGCAAATAGAGACAATTTGACTTCCTCCTTTCCTATTTGAATACCCTTTATTTCTTTTTCTTGCCTGATTACTCTGGCTAATTTTTATGTTTTTTACAGAGACAGGGTTTCACCATTGTTTGCCAGGCTGATCTCGAACTCCTGACCTCAAGTGATCCGCCCACCTTTGCCTCCCAAAGTGTTGGGATTACAGGTATCAGCCACCGCGGCTGGCCACACGTGGTTTTCTTTATAGTGCAAGGTTGGATTGCTTCTCGGCCTTTTGGCTAAGATCAAGTGTAGTGCAAGGTTGGTGTCTGATGATTTCCTTAATCTTTATTTTGTGAGCACCAGTGATAACCCAAGTATTTGTGTTTTTAAACACCTTTATTTGGTCAAGTATGTCTCATATCTATAAAAAGTTTAGAATTTACTTTAGCTTCATGTTTGTAGGTGTTTTTATGCTATAAAACTTATCATGTTTTTTGTTTGTTTTGAGTTTAGAATAGCAGAAATTTATTGTCTCCCAGTTGTAGAGGCTAAACTTCCAAAATCGAGGTATCCAAAATACGGGTGTCTTTTGGAAGTGTATTTTTAGAAGGACCAGGGAAGGATCTGCTTCTCGCCTCCTTCCTAACTCCTGGTAGCCTCAAGCGTGTTCCTTGGGTTTTCAGATGGCAGTTTCATCCCTGTCTCTCCCCATGTCTGTGGTGTCATATCCAGATGTCTCCTTTTTACAAGGACGCTAGTCATATTGGATTAGGGCCCACCCTGATAAACTCACTTTAACTTAATTACCTCTGTAAAGACCCTGTTTACAAATTTATGGTCTGAGGTACTGGGGGTTAGAACTTCAGTATATGAATTTAGGCTGGGTGCGGTGGCTAACGCCTGTAATCCCAGCACTTTGGGAGGCAAAGGCAGGCGGATCACCTGAGGTTGGGAATTTGAGACCAGCCTGACCAACATGGAGAAACCTCATCTCTACTAAAAATACAAATTTAGCCGAGTGTGGTGGCACACGCCTGCAATCCCAGCTGCTTAGGAGGCTGAGACAGGAGAATCGCTTGAACCTGGGAGGTGGAGGTTGCAGTGAGCTGAGATCGTGCCATTGCACTCCAGCCTGGGCAACAGAGCAAAACTCTGTCTCAAAACAAAAACAAACAAACAAATATATGAATTTAATTCATTTATGTTTTTATTTTTATTATTTTGTAATCATTTCGTACTTAGAAAAGATACAGGAATACCATTGTGAATGCCTATACTTCTTATACCCATGTTCACCAATTTTTAACATTTCCCCATATTTGTATTATAATTCTCTGCTTCTTTCTTCTCTCCTACTTGTACACACACACACACACACACACACACACACACACACACACACACATTTTTGAGAGTGAGGTTGTATATATTATGCCCCTTTACCCTTACTATTTCAGTTTCTATTTTCTAAGGACATGGATATTCTACTATGTAATCATACTTCAGTTATGAAATTCAGGAAGTTTAACATTGAGATGGCACTTCAGTCTGCAGTCTATATTCTACGTTTGTCAGTTGTCCCAGCTGAGGGTTGTTTTTTTTTTTTTTTAATAAGCATTTTTCCCCTCCAGTGGGAGGATTCAATCTGGTATCACATATTGCATTTGGTTGTCCTGCCTCTCTAATCTCCTTTACTCTGAAGCAGTTCCTTAGCTACCTGTTGTCTTTCATGACATTAACATTTTTGAAGAACACCAGGCCAGTTATTATTTTGGGGTTAGTATTTTCTCATTGTTAGATTCAGGTGGTACATCTCTGGCCAGAAGTCTGCATAAATGACGATGCGACCCTCTCAGGGTATCAGACTCAGAATACTAGGTCCTACCTGTTATTGGTCATGTTAATTTTGATCACATGGTCAAGGCGTTGTCCAGTTACTTCTCTCTATAATTACTGTTTTCCCCCTTGTAACTAGTAAGCAGTTTGTGGGGAGAAACTTCAAGACCACACATTGGCCGAGTCCACCCAGGCTCAGCTCCTCAATATTCAGGTAGCTGATGTGGAAGGCCTGCTCCTCAGAGTGCTCACTGAGGACATGGCAGCAGGAAGGGTCCAGGGCACCCAGGGCGCCCAGGGAGCAACTGTGAAGGGACAGAATCTTCTCTCCCACTGAATTTCGTAGAGAATCCCAGGTGCAGCCTGGGCTGTGGTTCTGAAGACCATCCAGGTGGGAGGCCACACCTAATCTCAATGAAACACTTCACTTGGCAGGTCATGGTGAATTCTTTGTGGTGGACTAGACCAGACTCCTGGGTCACTGCCAGCTCTTCTGCACCACCAGCTCCCAGAGCACTAACAAGGTTACACTCAGACTGCTGAAGGGAGACGGGGAGCTGCATTTCCATGCTGGGGGCTCCTGGTTAGGACAACAGAAGGAACTGGGGTAGCAGCTGCTGCAGCAGTAAAAACTGGAAATTCCTCAGGCAGTGAAGAGTCTAGGGGAGAAAAAGAACTAGGCAGCCTGCAGTCCATGGTAGTGCCAGAGCCTTGCTCCTCTTCATGCATTCCCTCCTCCTTCCCTGTGGGTGCCACCATGACTAGCCCCCAGGTGCCCTAATATACCGCCAACCAGCATTATGCCTTTTGTGGGTCATCCACGTTGTTGCATGTGTCAAGAGTGTTATCCTTTTCTGAGGTTGATTATCATTTCATTGGATGGATGTGCCAGCTTTTTATTCGTTCACCTTTAGAAGGACTTTTGTGTTGTTTCCAGTTTTTGGCAATGGTGAACAGAGCTGCTCTATATATTCATCTATAGATTTCTTGCTTGCACATAGGTTACATTTCACCAGTGAAGTACCTAGGAATGGGATTACCAGCATATTCCTAAAGAGCTGTATGCCTTTTAGTTTTCCAGGGAATAGGAAAGACAAGATACATGTTTGATTCTCTCCTTTTACTTAGCAGTTTTTAAAAATAGAATATTTCTTAGAGCAGTTTCAGGTTCACAGCAACATTGAAGAAGCACGAAGAGTTCCCATATCCCCCCCATCCACACATACATAGCCTGCCCCACTGTCAGCATCCCCCACTAGAGTGGCACATTTTTTTCCAATTGAAGAATCTGTGTTGACATGTCCTTATTACCCAAAGTCTGTAGGTTTCATTAGGGTTCACTCTTGGTGTTGTACATTATCATACCGCATATTAAGTGCAGAGTGATGGCTATTCACCATTATGATATCATACAGAATAGTTTCGCTGCTCTATAAATTCTCCGTGCTCTCTGCCTGTTTCCTCTTAACCCTTGGCAACTGCTGATCTTTTTACTGTCTTCACAGTTTTGCTGTTTCCAGAAATGTCATATAGTTGGAATTGTAACAATTTTTAAAATAATGAATTGGTTTCCTATCTTCTCTGAAGATGATTTTCTTTCCTTTTTGTTTTTTGAATTGTTATGAACTCATTTATTGGGGTTCAGTCCATTGTAATTCTTACACTTGTTGAAGTTCAAATTGTTCATTTTTTGCCAAGGGGAGCCCCTTCTGGTAGACTCCTGAGTTCTTCTGAAGTGACTCAAATAGTCTTTCATTAGTCCCCTCACTCCCTTATAAAATGAGACATTCCAGGAACATCTTTTACAATTTCTGCTTCACAGCTGGAATACCTCCAAGAAGCCTTGGATTTTTTTCAGTGGGAAATGATATTTGAAAACCACAGCCAGGACTGCTGTAGGGATGTTCTTCATCTCTAAGTCTTTTCAGTGGTTAGTGCTAGGAGGTACTATCCTGGGAATCCTGATTTTCAAGGACATAAGTATGGTAGAATATTTGATAATTACTCATTTATTTTGTCACACATTATGTCTTAGACAGTTACACAACAACAATACTAATATACCCACCATGGGTTGAAACCAGTCAAAACCATTCTTTGCATGCACTCTCCATTCCCCCGCTTCCCTGTACAGTTGTATTCCATATATCACCAGGTCATGTCGCCATTGGAGCACACACTCGTTATGCGCCCTTGTACCCTCTTCCTCGTCGTCCCTGTGTAGTCTACAGGTAACTATCTTGTGCTCACCTCTAGTCCTATGTCAGTATCCTCTACCTACACTGGTTCTCTGAAACTCATTTTCTAGTAGATTTCTCTAGAAGGGCTCCTGGGAACAATATTCTCTGAGTTTTTATATGTTGATAGTATGTGTAATGTTTATACTTGAAAGTTAGTTCTATTGGCCATAAAATTCTTGACTTTCATTTTCCTTCCTTGAATATTTTATTTTCTGGCATAATATGTTGCTTTTGGAAAGTCTGTTGTTAATGTAGTTTTTTCCTTATGAGTTACTTGATGTTTTTGCCTAGATGCTCAAATTTATTTTTTCATTAAAAATCTTGCAATTTTACTGTATTTTGGTGTGGATTATTTTGGCTCAGTATTCTCCAGTATGCAATATGTGCCTTAAATACATAGTCTCTAACTTTTTTCTGGTGTCCTGCAGTGTTGTCCTGGCTGGCCTCTAATTCCTGGGCTCAGGTGATCCTCTCCCCTCAGCTTCCACAATGCTGAGAGTACAGGCACCGCCACATGCAGCTCTTTTTTCTTAATCTTGGCAAAAATTTCTTGGATTACAGTTTTTAGTATTGCCTGTTGTTTTGCTTTTGTCTTCTCCAGGGATTCCTATTATATAAAAAATCGGAACAATTTTTGTTACTTTCTTTAGAATCCTTTTATTTCGTCATTTCTTTTTTGATTTTTAGAATTATCTTCCTTCTTACCGTCAGTTTCTCATAAGGCATTAGCCATTTTGTTTATTCATTCTTGTGTTCCTTTGGTTTTATTTCTCAAATAAATTTTTTATTTTTTTATTTCTAATTTTTTATTTTATTTATATAATTTAATGTTTTTAGCTCATTTTGAAATATTAATAGTAGGTTATAATTTTAATCTCTTTTGTGTTTTTGGCCTTCTAGCATGATTTGTCTGTGAGGCTGTTGTTTTGTTCCCTATTCCTTCCCCATTTTCTTTTTTTTTTTTTTGAAACGAAGTTTTTGCTCTCTTTCCCAGGCTAGAGTGCAGTAGCGCAATCTTGGCTCACTGCAACCTCTGCCTCCTGGGTTCAAGCGATTCTCCTGCCCCAGCCTCCCAAGAAGCTGGGATTACAGGCGCCTGCCACCACACCTGGCTAATTTTTGTATTTTTGGTAGCGAAAAGGTTTTACAATGTTGGCCAGGCTGGTCTTGAACTCTTGACCTCAGGTAATCCACCCGCCTTGGCCTTCGAGTGCTAGGATTACAAGCGTGAGTCACTGTGCCTGGCCCCTTCCCCATTTTCTTATAAGTTCTATGAGATTTGGATCTGACAACTTTGCCATGGGTCAGTTTTATTGGAAATTCGTTTTCCTGAATGTTTGGAAGAAGACATAGTGACTTGGGATAGCACTTGTAACTTCACAGAATTGTTTTCCATTATGAAAGACGGATTGCCTTTGAAATCTCCTGTTTTTATTACTGTCTCATACTTTTATGTGGGGCTCCTCTTTCCTTAGCTTCTGGATAACCTTTTTCTGTTCAATTTTGTTTTAATTCTCAGCAGGGTTCCCCCTCCCCGCCCCCCGTGTGAGCAAGGCTCTGTCCTAGAAGAGAGGTCTGGTTGGTCATTTTCAAGTTGAGCAGGGCTTGACTGCTATGTCCACTTCAACCCTTAACGCTATAGGCCCTGTGCACCATCTGTATCTTCAAATGTGCCCACTGTTCATTCCAATGAAGACTTGTTATTTGGCTTGTAGAGGGACATGTAAGAAGCAAATCAGTGTTTACCTCTCTCAAGGCTGGAGATTTGCGGGTACTCGTTTTATTTGTAACTGGAGATGAGAGTTCAGGCTGAACACTGGTTTAAAAATCTTTAAATGGAAAATAGCAATACCCTGGAATCTAGGGCTGAGATCCTGTAACTCACACCTGCCAACATGGCCAGGTGCCTGCCTATGGCAGTGACTTCTTAGTGCTTGTCCACATCTAGGTCTTCTTTAGACCCAGGCTGATGGGAACATTTAATTCCTTTTCTCCTTGAAGTTAGGTGGGATCAGGTGACCGAAGCTGGCCAGTGGACTTTGAGGGAAGTTGTGTTACTTCTGAGTTGGCATAGTGAAAAGCCCATGAAGCTGCTCTGGTCTCTTTCTTGCCTAGTATATCCCTGGTCATGTGATTGATTTGATACAGGAACAAGGTGGTCAGCCTAGCTCTTTGAATAACTGGAAATAGCCCCCGCTTGCCGATGTTGGCCATATTACATGAGGCAGAAGTAAACTTCCGTTGTGCTAAGCCATTGAAATTTTGGGGTTGTTACCACAGTATCACTTAGACCTGTTCTGTGTAATATGGCAACCAGTAGGCTACATGTGGCTATTGAGTACTTGAAATGTGGCTAGTCAGAATTAAGATGTGCTGTAACTTTAAAGTAATACTGTATTTGGAAAAAAAGATGTAAAATATCTTAATTTTTATATTATATATTAAATAACATCTTGTGTTCATTGGATTAAATAAGATGTATTAAAATTATTTTTGGCTGTCTCTTTAGTTTTTTCATGAAGCTGCTTAGGAAATTTAAAATTACACACATGGTCACAGTTGTGGCTAAGCTACAGCACTGACCCTACCATAGTAATTCAGTACCCCTCCCTCATTTTGGCAAAAAATGGGCGGTTGATTGTCTAGAGAAACTGAATCAGTGAAACTCCAGATTTGAAGAGCATACAGAAGAGATGTTTTTATTGAAAAATTAGGAATTTATGTGTGAAGGCTGGTGCTTCTTTTGCCTGTGCATCTCATCTCCTAAAAGTAATGGCACTTACTATGTCAGCTTCATGGATTGTGGTAGTAGTTGTTATCCTTGACATTACTGATAGGGTAATAGTCTCCAGGCATACCATGGGTTCTTCAGTTCTGAGTGGTGTAGCTTCTGTACATGTTAACTGTGAAGAGGAAATGATTTTTCCAACTTTTTGCAGTACTCTTATTTATGTCTGTAATGTGAATTGTGTAGAGGAGAATTTGTGGTCATGTGATGATTAGACGATGGTTTCTGCTAGCTCTGGCCAAAGGTGAATCCAATTGCTTTCTAGCACTTTTCCCACTAACCCTGGCTCTCACCCTGTACCTGATCCCATGCTTTTACTTTAGTTTTTGTTTTATTTTTTTGAGACAGGATCTTGCTCTGTCACCCAGGCTAGAGTACAGTGGTGTGATCATGGCTCACTACAGCCTTGACCTCCCAGGCTCAAGTGGTCTTCTCACCCTAGCCTCCTGAGTAGCTGGGACTATAGGAGTGTGGCCCATGCCTAGCTAACTTTTTAAAAATTTTGAGTACAGATGGGGTCTTGCCATGACTGGTCTCAAACTACTGGGTTTAGGCAGTCTTCCTGCCTTGGTCTCCCAATGTGTTGGGATTATAGTCATGAGCCACCACACCCAGAATCACCTTTTTTGTTTGGAAGATGACACCATTTTTTTTTTCCTTATAGAAGCTTGAGGGTACCAAATTAAATTCTGTCAGTTTCTTCTGTCTGCATCTCAGAGATTACTGTATGAGTTCTTTTCTTCCTTCTCTGCTTTTTCACATGAAGTTTTCCCGTTTTCTAATGCTCAGCCCTTATCTTCTGAGACCTCCCTCTCATTATCCATCTCTCCATCCTTGACTGTTTCTAGTTCGATTGTAGCACTGATCAAATCTCCTTCAAGTTCAAAACAAACCAGCCAGACCTTCCCTTGATACTGCCATTACCTCAGAACTATGTACCGTGCTCCTCGCCCTCCCCTCTGGACTCCTCAGGATGCTAGTTGATGCCTGTGTAGCCCCTGTCACTGTTTCGTATACTTCTTCCTGGCCACTGCCGGGTTGGCAGCTACCACTTCCCTGGAATGGATCAGCAACCCCAGTAGTAGATTTAACTGCTGCTTCCATGGTTTTTGTTACTTGTTCTTTTTTGCAGTGTTTCAAATTACAATCATCTTTTCACTTATTTTTTTTTTTTAAAGAAGCTCATTTAAAAAATTCATCCTGCAGTAGAAAATTTGGAAAATAAAAAAGTATAAAGAAGACAGTTATCAACTGTAACACCAGCAGTACCTATTGCTAAACTTGAGGGCAGATCATTTCCATCACTCTCTTTTTAAAAGCATTAAACCGAGAAGGATCACATGGTGCTTATTTTGTGATCTGGCTTTTTTCTATCTTCATATATTGTGAGTATATTTCCAAGCACTTATTCTTTTGTGGTATAACGTTTGTAGTTACGCTAAGTGGCAGTGTTGAGACTACCCTGGTTCACATCCTGGCTTGTTACTTGCTGCAATGTGACCTGAAGTAAGTTACTGCTCTGGGTTTCAGTTTCCTCATCTTGAAGATAGTGATAACATTCTTACCTAACTTCTAGGGTTGCTGTAAGTATTAAGTGAGATAACACATAAAAATAACTCTTGGAACTTAATAAACATCAGCTGTTGTTACAATATTGTCTGACTGTATTATAGTTTGCATTATTTTTGTTTTTGCTTCTCCTGTCACTTAGCATGTTGTTAGACCATACGTGTCACTAAATCTGGATGCACAACATGATTTTTTTTTTTTTTTTTTGAGACGGAGTTTCACTCATGTTACCCATGCTGGAGTGCAATGGCGCGATCTCGGCTCACCGCAACCTCCACCTCCTGGGTTCAGGCAATTCTCCTGCCTCAGCCTCCTGAGTAGCTGGGATAACAGGCATGCACCAGCATGCCCAGCTAATTTTTTGTATTTTTAGTAGAGACGGGGTTTCACCATGTTGACCAGGATGGTCTCGATCTCTTGACCTCGTGATCCACCCGCCTCGGCCTCCCAAAGTGCTGGGATTACAGGCTTGAGCCACCGCGCCCGGCCAACATGATTTTTTTTAATGTAGATTTTTATTAGTAGGATTGCTGGGCTAATGGATAACATCATTGAGTTGCTAAGTTGCTCTCTAGAGAGGCTGCACTCATTTATACCCCCTGAGACTGTACAGAAGACCATGAACTTCATTACATTTTTCAAAAAACATGCTATTGCCCACATTTTGTGCTGTTCCCTTGCTAAAAGTGAGTAACAATATGATCATGTTGTTACCTCTCTCTTGCCAAAATATTGGACTTGATGATAAGGGGATTACTGTGACATCAACATTGCCCACAGATGTTTCTTTTTTTTTTCCCCCCCCCCCCCCCCCCCGCCTTTTCTTTTCTTGAGATGGGTTCTTGGCTCTGTCCAGGCTGGAGTGCACTAGCACAATCACAGCTCACTGCAGCCTTGACCTCCTGGGCTCAAGTGGTCCTCCCACTTCAGCCTGCTAAGTAGCTGGGACAGCAGGCAGGTACCACCACACCCAGCTAATTCTTGTAATTTTTGTAGAGATGTGGTTTAACCATGTTCCCAGGCTGGTCTTGAACTCCTGAGCTCAAGAGATTCACCCACCTTGGCCTCCCAAAGTGCTGGGATTATAGACCTGTGCCAACGTGCCTGGCCTCACAGATATTTCTTGATCTACACTTTATTCATTATTTAGGTCCAACTTTAGCATGTATCATATTTATATACAGGTTCTAAATCTTTGTTTTTAAAATATTTATTTTTCTATCTGAAATGGATTCAGCTTTCCTTTTTAGTCTAGTCTGAGTCTGTGTGTGAGTAAAACCCCAGGACCCTGTAGCTGATTTTACTATTTTTTGATAATGGTTGTTTGAAACAGCTTTATTAAGATATAATTCACATACCTTACAATTATTTAAAGGGCACACTTTAGTGGTTTTTAGTATACTCACAGATCTGTACAACCATTATCACAGTCATGGGCAATTGGTACAGGATTTGGGAAGAAAATGTGTGGCATTAGGATTATAAGTACAGTGTTTAGAGTCTGGCTAATCTGGGTTTAAATGCCAACTCTACCATATATTAACCATGTGACTTTGAGAAGGCAACTTAACCACCATGAGCTTCAGTTTTCTTTTCTTTCCTTTCTTTTTCTTTTCTTTTTTCTTTTTTTTTTTTTTTGAGATGGAGTCTCGCTCTGTTGCCCGGGCTAGAGTGCAATGGTGCGATCTCGACTCACTGCAACTTCTGCCTCCTGGTTTCAAGCGATTCCCCTGCCTCAGCCTCCCAAGTAGCTGGAATTACAGGTGTCTGCCTCTACACTCAGGTAATTTTTGAATTTTTAGTAGAGATGGGGTTTCACCATGTTGGTCAGCCTGGTCTCAAACTCTTGACCTCAGGTGATCTGCCCGCCCTGGCCTCCCAAAATGCTGGAATTACAGGTGTGAGCCATTGTGCACAGCCTCAGTTTTCTTTTCTTTTCTTTTCTTTTTTTTTTTTTTTTTTTTTG